>NC_056522.1:47935366-47951970 GCF_019175285.1 Sceloporus undulatus | reverse complement strand
TATTATTATTATTGCTTCTCTCAGAAATCCACAGCTTTTTTTATCCAGGGAGAAACCTCCAAACCTATCTCAAAATTGGCCAACCCTTGAAAAAACCAAGGCCCTCTTGCTACTATCTCTTTTATTCAGCCCAGTTCTGAGCAACAGATATTGGACTTCTTATCCTGTCCTTTATAATAGATTCCACTCCTACCAGCACCTAGCATTGGACTGGAGAAATGCAATGTTTTCCAAAAACTGGGATGAATGTAAATTTACTTCCAATTGTGCACCTCGATACCTGATAGATACCAGATAAGCAGTTCTATCATTGCCTTACTCTTCTAGTTGCAAATGCAGGTTCTAGAGACACAACAAACAGCAATGCATATACACAAAACACAGAATTTTCAGCTCTAAGCCTGTAGACAAATTTTCTTAGTTGTTTTTTTTTTTTTTTTAATTCCATCTTTTATATTGTACAGCACACCCTGGGATATTTTTCCCTGGCAGTCAAGAAATAATAAATATTATTATGATTATGTAAGTAAAGCCTTCTATGAACATTGGCTTTATCATAGCAAGTCTTGTATTATATTTTAAACACAACACTCAAAAAATGGATAAATATTTCCGGTATTATATTTTGTTATAACTATATGCTGTTTTAACTCAAATCCTAAATGACTTGGTGGTGGTTTACAACCCATCTGATACTCACTGAACTGAAGTTAATTAAAACTTAAAATGCAGTAGTGAAATCAAAGCTTTCCTAGTGAATTTAAATGATCCAGGCTCACACAGTTGATCAGTCATCAAGGTCCAAAGCAGAAATACCTTAATCAAATCATGTCCTTACTGTGTTGTGTAATTACTACTTCACACTTTGTGTAGGAGAGCTGGATCCTGTTTTCTTCAACTGAGGTGCATTACAGACCACCCAAAACGGGCAGTCTGCCACCGCTGTCATTTGCAGCGCGGAGGAGCCCCAGTGTCCAAACCGCGCGGGTCCTCCGCACTGCAAATAAGCGCCAAAATGGTGCTTCTCTTTGTGGCACAATTATGACGTTGTGAGGTGCCGATGGCAAATTCGCGGCGTTATATGCGCCGCGTGACGTGCGGACGCAACGCGTCCACTACGTCAAGATGGCGGCACCCGTGTGGAACAGGCCCCGCCATTTTGGGCATGCTCCACGCGTATTAGGGTTAGGGGCGTCAGGAAGTGACGGCCCTTTCTAACCCTAGTACGTGTGGAGCGTGTACTTTATGCCCGTGCGGAACGGGCCTGAGTTTCAGAGCTCATGCCATAGTAGGTGTATCTATTGTTCTGAGACCATGGAATAACATCCAAATGTTGAGGAATTTAAAATATCAGTGGAACAGAAAACACAAGAAACCAACTTATCATATTTTAATCTTACCTGCTTTTCAGTTCCTTTGGTGTCCACTATTCCCCTGTGATTCCCCTTTTCTACTAACTGCTTAATAGAAGTTGGAAGGGTGGGATCTCAGGCTTGAAATTTACTTTTTCTAGTGTCCTCTTTTGCCTCTGTTCATTCTTCAAAGCTAAAGTTAGTGTCTGAATCACTGAGCAGAAAACTTGGAGGAAGAAAAGCCCTTCTAAGGGGCAGTTTTCTGCCCTTAGGGTGCTCTGGAGTCCTCCCTGTCTCCCCTCAAAACACTGAAAAAACAAAACTAGAAGTCCTTTTTTTTGCTTTTGAAATTTGATAACTTTTGATGTTAAATGGGGCAGGGTGGTGATGAAATCTGTTTGTTTACTGAAAAATTCAGTGTGCTTCTGAGAGGATAAACAGAGGAAAATGCATAGTTCAAAAATATCAAGATCTGGAATATTGGACAGTACAATGCCCCGATTTAATCTAAGCCTGAGAACCAGAATAAATATTCCTACATTTGCTCCCTGGTGTTGTTGATTTTTTTCCTCATCCTCTTCCTCCTTTAAATGAACTCATTAATGTTGTGCCCTTTTTCTGGTTACCTATTTGATTTTACAAAAGCTGTGTACACTAATTCCTTTTTAAGTGAGTTCCCCCATTATAAAAATCCTGACTATCTGTTTGAATGCTATGTCCTCTATTAATCTTCTGATTCCAGCTAATAGCCTCTTAGCTCAGTGTTTAAATTAATCCACCACTTCTGCAAAAGCTTGGCAAGAGATAGTGAGTGGCTGAGCACCGTAAGTAATGGTAATAGATTCAAAGAAGCATGATGGGGAGATGCTGTTAGTATTTGTGGCAAAGGAGAATTTGGCAACTGCAATGTTAAAATGGGAAGAATCCTCACCATTTGATACTAGTAAAAAAGGGGGGGTTTCCCTAGAGTTGGAAAACTCCTTACTTTAGGAAGAATAATAAACCTATAATAACACAGAGTAAAGCTAGGAGGAAAGAACATCAACCATCTTAGATATGTGGATGACACCATACTACTAGTAGAAAACATCATAGACTAGAAACAATTATTAGGGTCAAGGAAGAAAGTGGAAATGCAGAATTACTGCTGAACATAAAGAATACAAAAACAATGGCCATGGAAGAGCTACATAAATTCACCGTAGATAATTAGGAAATCAAAATAGTTAAAGATTTCCCATACCTTGGCTCAAACACTGGTTACAATGGAGATAGCAATCAATCAATAAAAAGAAGACTAGGGATCTTATCGCATGGATATTTAAATCAGTTTATCTCAATCCAGTTCAACCTTTAATCCAGTTAAACCAGATTGAGGTAAACTAATTTAAATATCCATGCGATAAGCTCCTAGGAATGGGAAGGACAGCTGGACTAGAGCTAGACTAGAGTTTAAAGTATACAGATATACAACTGAACACCCAAGGCAATATATTCCCCATCACCATGTAGAGATGTGACAGCTTGAGAGTGAAGAAAGCCAACAGAAAGAAAATAAACTCATTTGAGAAGTAATGCTGGAGAAGAGGATATTGAGGGGAGCAAAAACAGCAACATCAAGGACAACATATGTTCTTGAACAGATTAAGTCTGAACTCTCCCTGAAAACGAAGATGACAAAACTGAGGCTGTCATACTTTGGCCACATCATGAGAAGGCATGACTCACTAGAAAAGACAATAAAGCTAAGGAAAGTAGAAGGCAGTAGAAACAGAGGAAGACCAACACTAGATGGCTAGACTCAATCAGGGAGGTCATGGGCCTGGATTTACAGGACCTGAGCAGAGCAGTGGAGGACAGGGGTCTTGGAGCTATCTCATCCACAGAATCATGAGTCAGGGCTGACTCAAGGGTAGTTAATAACAACAATAAATAACCCTGAGCAATTTTATTCTGGTATTTGCCCTGAAGCAAATACTCTGTAAAACAAACAAACAAACAAACAAAAAACAAACAAACCTCAGTGAACACACATATACACAAAATGGATTTCCTGTGCAGAAAACACTGCTTTTTGCTCCTCACAAAAAAAGTGTTTTTCTCTGCAAAATATTTCCTCTGAAGAACATTCAAATATGCAGAAAGCACTGCAGAGGAATATTTGTTTTCTCTGACTGTCAGAAGAAAATTACTGTAATCATTCATCCTCCCATGGAAGGATGAAATAGTTGAGGATTTACATCCCTAGTACAGTGATGCCTACAGATTGGTAAAAACTGGGGTGTTCTGGGAGGATAAGAATAAACATCTGGGATGAATGTTTAAAAAGTTAGCCATGACACATTATGAAGATGAAACTGTGAAACAATTTGGGAAGTTCATTATATTAGCTCATTAACACAGTTTATTCAAGCCAACTGAATTTCAGTGCTTTTTCTAAACCAAATTTAGTTTCTGAGTTCTCAACCCATTTCCACCAATGTAGTCCACTATTCATTTTATTTATCAAAATATTTCTATCCTCCTCTTTACCATGGGATGTCAGAATAATGTACACCAGATACCAGTGTACAGAGGAAACAAAAAATAATTTAAAGCAATTCATGATTAAAGTAATAAAATAACTTAAGAGTATTAAAACATATTAAACCTAACAGGTTAAAGCAGCTTAAAAGGCAGCAACATAAAACCAATATAAAAACCATATATAAATATTTAAAGTAAATTAATCCCCAAAGACTTTAATAAAAAGCCACAGTTTGACTTGGTTATGAAAGAAACTGTTGTTGGTTTCAATTGGACTTCCATTGAAACAATGCACAATGGGGTGCAAGAGCCGAGAAGGCCCCTTCCCATGCCCTACCACTCTGGCCCCTCTTGCAGACCTCTGTTCTCAGGGAGATATACATAAGAGGACATGCTCCTTCAGGTATCAAGGTCCCAAGCCTTTTAAGGTTTTAAATATCATCATCAACCCCTTGAATGCAGACTGACAGCAAACTGGCAGCCAGTGCAGCTCATTTAAAACTGATATTATGCATTGTCCATATGGTCTATTTGGTCAATGCAAACAGGCATTTAACAAACTGGGTAATCAATTCAGTACTGGCAAGGCATGAAATTCCCTCCTTAAATAAGCATATGCGGGGAAACATGCAGCAACACTTCTTAACCTTCTTCTCATGTTAGTGTGAGATCACACACAAGATAGCAATCTGAATTAATAATGGGGTGCTGGATCTCTTCCTATGCCAGGAGCACTGGGCCCCTTCTCTCGCACTGAAATTTAATTCCTTATCTCCTGTGTGTCCCACTCTGTCTTCCTTGGAAACACACACTCTGTGCAGACCAGCCTTAAAGGCCAGCTTGGGGGCAGAGTTGGGGCATAGCATCTACCAGCTCTGCCCCCAGGGATCGTGACACCATGTGCTGCTCCACATGGCATGCGGCTATACTGGTACTGTGTCCACATGACATAGCGCTATAGGAATGCCGTACAGCCATGGCACCATGGCTATCACTCCCTTTCCAGGTTCTTTTTTTTTGTGCCCTAAAAAGGCCAGATTGGGGCCACAGCGTGCGATTGCCATGGCCCTGGTCTGGCTTCCCTGGAGGAAGAAACCGTCTCTTGTGTCTTCTTTGGAGGAAGCAAAGAGGATTCCAATGCCAAACCTCAGCAGATAGGGAGGTGAGCATAATGTCCCTCAGAATTGCCCCTCTTCCTAGAATTTCATGTCCCATTTCTGGTGTTCTATACCCTCCTCACAGGGCTTACCTCACCGTCTGAAAATATGGATGCTAGCGTAACATGAGTGGGAAAATGGCCTGTATAAATTGTATCAAAATGCTTACCCTGTAGTAACAACAGACAACCAATCTATCAATCTGTTATTCCACTATCTTTCTACCTTTCCTTTCTTTTTATTCTCCTTCATGCTGTATATCTTTACATTCTTCTTGTATGGCAGGGCAAACTAGTTTGATCTGGTGAATTAATTTCATGTTTAAGTCGGTTTTTACAATTCAATAAATAAACAAATGAAAAGTGTTTTATTTATGTGTCACAACTGGTATCAAGCTTGCCAGCAACAAGAACTTCCAGTTGTTTGTTTACTGCCTTTTTTAAAGCAAGCCAAATACAAAATTAATTTCCCAAATCAAATAAAAGATAACAACCAGGACACATTTCCTGCATGTCAGAGTTTAATCTCACGTTTGCATTAGTTGTTATTCTCATTAATGTTGTATCACATATAATTAGAAACTTGAATCCTTTGGAAAGGAAACATTTTCTGATTAAAAAAGCAAATTAAACTAGTTCACAGCATCCTAGGAGAAATCCCTAGCTGTGTTATTTGACTTCTGAATGGCTTTGAGAAGTTATATATGCCTCACTTTGTTTCTCCTTTCACCCACTGTTAGAGGAAACCAGATACAAGGCAGGAGTGGGCTTTTGTATGTTTAATACAACTTGTTATGTCCCTATGAAAAATACTGCACCTTCAGACTTTCTTTCTCCTAAGTGAAGTTGTCATCTCTCTTCTCTTGCATATTTTGATCCTATATACTCTGAACCGCATAAGCCAGTTTTCAAAATAGATCTGCACAGAAATAGGTACTTGTAGACCCACATCTACAAACTGCCATAGCAATAAATGCAGTCTACTTTCAATTCTCTAATAAGGGGACCAAAAGGATTGGACACCTGTGCCCTTAACAGTTGTGAAGAGAAGTTCTTGTAGTCACATGACAAAGTAGAGCAGAAACTTTTCCCAAAATCCTAGTCTTAGGGTCTTTTCTAAAGCAATTTCAGTTCCACAGTATAGCCCTATTCAGGCATTTTAAAAATTATTTGTAGTATTGATAAGTAAACGTACAAGGGGAATGCACAAGTTACATCTATTTTCACCCATTTTAATTCTCATCTTCTATGCATCGAAGCTGTCAGTGAAACCAAGAAGCACATTTTTGCACAGTATTCAGTTATGTGGAGACGCTCCAAAAATAAAGGAGGCTCCCCTCTTCACAAAGTTGCTCTTCTTGTGAGAAAGGCCAGCAATAGAGAGGATGGAGCAAGCATACTTCCCTCCTCAAATGTATTGTTTTCCTAAACCAAGAACGCCCGATTAAGATTTCAGAGATTTGAAATATGAATCTCACTGCTTAGAAAAGTAACTTGCTTTTCTAAAAAAAAAGGGCAGCAAGCTGCAGTAATGTATAGTGGTTTTAAAATCTAAAAAAGAATATGTAATATGTCATTATAGAAATCCCCCTGTACACCAAGGCCAAGATTTCAATTTTAGAGTGTGAGGAAGCAGTGGGATGTATTTTGCTGGTTTTAAAAGCCTCTAGCTCTTTTAACTATCTTCAGTCACTTTCCAATCTCACTTAAATTATCTAATGAGAGATGGATTGGTATGTTCAGACTTCCCATCATTCCACCAGCTCTCCAAGCAAATTATATTTAGTTCACTGACATTCTAATTTGCCAGAGCAAGACAGGATTGTACAAGGAAGTTTCTGATCTCCAATATTTATCTTGCTTGGTTACAATTATTCCTGCCTCCATCTCAGGCATCCACCGTTGTACAACTTAAATGGTGAAATATAATTTAATTTGTTCTGAGCTGGTTGATGCTGTCTTATTTAAAGGCAGAGCTGGAAGGCGTTAGGGCTGATGTTCTCAACATTGTTATTTTAAGCCACAGCATATAGGAAAGGTGGTAAAACTGGACAGCTGAGCGGATGGAAATGAAATATGTGGTAAACATCTGACATTATGTTACTCAAAGTAATCTTGAAGAAACCACGGTCACATTAGCTGAGCTTGCTAAAGAAGGGATGGTTCAGTTAGCTGGGGAATGGCTGCAGGAATGGAAAAGCTACATCTGAGTTGTGGTCTGTGTAGCTTTTCTTAGCATGAGCAAGGAGCTGCCCAGAATTTCAAATCCCGTTCGCTGCTTCAATGTGAGAAAATTACTTAGATAACGCAGTTGGCCTTCTCTGTCTGAGAGACCTGGTGCCAGAACAAACTATGAATCCCAGGATTGCATTGGATGGAGCCATGTCAGTTAAAGTGGTGTCAAACTGAATTTGCATCTGAAGTGCAGATGAAACTTAGGGTGTATCCACATTGCAGAATTAATGCAGTTTGACACCATTTTAAGTGCCACGATTCTATCCTACAGAATCCTGGGATTTGTTGTTTAGTGAGGCACCACAGCACTCTGACAGACTAGGCTGAATACCTCACCAAACTACAAATCCCAGGATTCTGTAGGAGAGAATTATGGCAGTCAAAGTGTTTTAATTGCTTTAATTGTGCAATGTGGATGTACCCCTATACTTACAGAAGAGCAGACATGTTTGTTCATCATTGGAAAACAACAACAAAATATTTCACAGCACACTAAGGAGTAGCATATTGATTGTGAGCTGATAATATAAAAGTTACAGTATATAGTTACTGCGCAAGAACATCTAAAATATTAAAATAGTACGGTTTTCAAAAACTAGGTTTTTCTTTCATTTCCCTGTTGCATAGTTAGAGCAGAAAATACTTATAGGGTTCACATCCAAAGCAACCATTCAAGGTAGATAATTATTGATCATACTGAAGGTTGCAGCAAATATTCCCTTCCATGGTACCACAACAAAACATTATGGGTACTGGTCTCCATGCCTTTTTGCTGTTCCTTTTCTCTCTGGCTTACTTATTTGGATGCCATAGCCCAGGCTTGGGAAAGACAATGATAAATTCGAGTAAACCCTTGTTATTGTCCTTCAAAGAAAGAACCCTCACAGCAACCTTTCTATTGATCTCCAGGTTCAGTAAAAACGTGTTTTTACAAAGCTTCATTTCTGGGGCTAAATCGAACTGACAGCAACCCTTTATGGGAGGAAAATAAATCCCCTTAGGAATAAATGAACAAAAACAGCAGGGATCTGAGCCGTAATGCAGCAATGTATTGTAAACACCGGATTCTCTTATTTTTTGAGACATTCAGCCTCGTGAGATTTACCTCAGTCGCCTATCAGTAGCTTGCTTTATGTTCAATTACAGTCACAGCACCATAAGCTTTGATTGGGACTGAATCTGCAGATGTTTTACAAGAGCACCCACAGTTCTCTCTTTGTCCAATACTCTTTCTTTAAAGACAATGTTGCAAAGTCCTAGGAAAGTGATGGTATACAGACAGCACATCAGCACTGAGCCACAAACTAGCTACGGGGAACAGCTCACATACAGTATGCTGTATCTGTCAGTGCCACATGTGGCAATTGGCTGGCTTTTATTAACACAGCCCTAGGGTCTGCTTACTTAGAGACATTGCTCTGACAGTGCTATGTGGTACCCACTGTTAGTGCATGCAAAGTTTGACTCCAGAATTGTGATCTCATAGAGTCAGCATTTATTTTCAGGATATGGTAGACAAATTCAGTGTGCCAGGGAACCACTTTCAGTCCCTCACTTTCTGCCACAGACCACCACAGTATCCCACCAATTTAGGCACCGGTATGGCAGTAGACCTAAAGTATGATTTTGTCATCTTCTGGTTTTTTGGAAACTACTTTTTTATGCTAAAACATTGTGTATAGAGACTTTAAGTATTGTTTTAAAAGAGAATTAGCCTTCCTGGAAGAAGATGATTCTTCTTGAAAACAAGGTAGAAAAAAGTGGGGAAATTAACTCAGATTAAAGATTTAAAACAGGGATGGAACCCTGAGACTACATGTGGTCCCCAAGACTATTTTTGCAAGCTGAAATCACATCCTGAACAAGCCTTTTTGGGGCCCCAAAACAGGTGAATCACAAGTCCTTTTTAACAAGTCACACAAATCACACTGAACATAACAAAGAATGACCCTTTTAAAATCAGAAATGGACCTAAGGCCACTTCCAGGAAAAATCCTCCATTTTTGAAAGTCTACATAGATCCCAAAGGGTCCTGGGACCTAGAAAGTGCCCCCCCCCCCCAAAAAACCTCCCTTATTTGTTGACCCATGATTCAGATATACAAACTCTTACAAAACTTAAATCAATCTTATATAAAAAAAGAATACAACCCCCAGTGGATATAACCAACAGTTTCATCTTTCAGCTATGTGGTTTGGTTTAGTTATGTTGCCTTTGGTTATCCACTGAAAGTACAAAATCATGTATATTCTCCAATGTCTATGAACAAAGCACCGTAGATCAAAGGCAGCTAACACTTGGAAGACTACAGTTTCTCTGAGGCTTTATGCAACATAGCTGCCATGGAATGATAAAAATATCAGTGCCCATTTGTATGAAGGGCAAACTTCTAGCTTTCATGTTTTCTGAGAAAATTCTAAAAACCAATAGGCAGTTTTTGCCTGAGGTTTTCACACTAGAGGGGGTTTAGATAGGGTTTCCAGACATCCTGGGTAGAGATGCTTGGAGAATCTGTTTGGCACTGAATTTTCAATGTTCCTAGTCCAACATTCCAAAAATCATGTAAGATCAGAGGACAGAAGAGTGCCTGCTGGAGTCATGCATGGAAGTGATGATTCACCAGCCACTGAAATATTGCAAAAAGTTAATTAAATAGTATGGTATGGAAGTTTGGTTTTGAGAGGTATTGAGCCAACTAGCTGAGATCTAAGTTTCCCATTCTTTTCATTGTCTTGTCCAGGAGTTAATTTCTCTCCTCTCCTTCCTTTTCCCTCCTTTCCCCAAAGACATTTTTCTTGATCAAACAAGAAGTGTGTGAGAGAGAGAAAGAGTGAGTTTGTATCCAACTGCACACAGTGATGTATAAAAGGACACTCTGCCTGCCAGTAATCCCTTTACAAGCTTCAGTGGAAAAGATGGCAGGGAGAAGCTTCTCTCCCCCCCTCCCCCAAATACAATGAAGGCCAAATGCTAGCATTCACTTTTTCATGTATGTTTGTTGTTGGTGTTCTGTGCCTCCAAGTCATTTTTGACTTATGGTGACCCATAGGGTTTTCATGGCAGGTATCTTCAGAGGGGTGCCATGCCATCCTCTGAGGGTCAGAGAGTGCGACTTGCCCAAGGTTTTTATGTTTATGTTTTTATGTTCAATTGAAGAATTAAACTCTGATCTCCAGAATCATATTCCAACACTCACTGCAGCACTTTATTTTTTGTGTGTGTCTGTAAACCTGTCCTTTCCAGAGAGGAAGCTTCAATGAACACAACAGCCTTTACTTCTGAGTAGGCACACAAATGTACACAGAGGACAGCTTCCTTGTCAGAACCCTGCGCACATTTGTTTTTGTGTGTGCTTCCTGCACCTATATACATGTTTTGGAGCATGGAGTCAGTGTGGTTTGTGTTCAAGGTCAGCTCATGGGGGCATGCTCTGTGGACTTGTCTGAGCATTTAATTCCCTTCCAATTTCTATCCTCAACTCCAAACCAATGCTGGAGGAGTCAGGATACAGTGGTAAATAGTAAGACAGATGGCTGTGACTCAGTCACCTAGAAGATTTTTCAGAGATTTGTGAGATATGTTTGCATAAACTACACAATAAACAGGAGCACAAATGTGAGAAAAAAGATTATCACCTGAAACTTCCTTCCCGATGCTGTTGTGGCTTTTTAAACACCTGAAACAGCAACAATTCTTTTCACGTTACCACACAATTGCTAATTGATAACAAGTTTGCAATGCATCTTATCGCACTACTATTCTATTTACTCGTCAGTTATTCAAGATTAAGTAAATGTAGTCCTACCTTCATTGGGAATGGGGTGTGTGCAGTGAAACAACTAAATCTCCTTTCTCCTGCCCAAGATGAATGATTGCCTCCTCAGCAGTAAGAAGTCTTGCTTTAATTGGGAATGGGGGGGGGGGGGGTACACAGTGAAACCAGTTTAAATCTCTAAATTTCTCTCTAAATTACTCCTGAATGACCTATGGCACATGCTTCAATTGACAGCTATTCATGGGATTTTCCTGTTCATTAAAAGCAGCAGGGAAGCATGCATTGGCTACCGGATAGGTACTGCTTAGCCACAAGGTTGTGTAATAAAATCTGGGGATTACAGTTGCAATCCTGCTTCTATCCCACTATTTAAGAACAGTGTGATAATCTCCAAAGGAGGGATATACACAGGATGGGTGGGTGGGTAACAAAATGAGGGCATGGCTCCCTCAAATAAGAATTCTAATCCCCTTCATGAAATTTGCGTCAGTCGCCAAATTTCAAGCATTGTTGTCAGTGAGACATTCAGCGGTCTTTAAACAGAGATTGGATGGGCATTTTTCATGAATGCTTCAGTTGTGTATTTCTTCTGCATGGCAGGGAGTTCAACTGCATTGCTCTTGTGGTGCCTTCCAATTCTAAGATTCTTTGATTCGCTAATTAAAAATACCTAGAACTCTTACATTTGCTGTGTTTGCATTTCCTTAAAAAACTTTCCTGCCCTTTTTCTTTGGCTGGCTAAACTCTATTTCTAAACAATGAACTTATGTTTTAAGGTATTGTGATGCTAGAAATTAGTAGACTGAAAAATTTCATTTTGGGAGACATAATTCATATTTGGTCAGTGCTCTCATCCCGCCCTCCCATTGCTACACCCCACCCACCCCCACCCCTCACACACTATTTTGAACATACAGGACAGTCTAATAATTCTTTCTCACCATCTCTTTCTTTCCATGCCTTGTTATATGGATACAAGTAAATGTATGGATGAGGGTAAAGGGACTGATAAGATCCCCCTTCCCCACAGATGATGGAACAAACAAGAGTATATATCCAGCCATAATACGTGTAGGATGCATTAAGGGTGATTTTGGTCCCTAGCCACAGTGGTGAAGAGTCAGCATTATGTAGTGGTCTGAGTATTGTGCTATGACTCTGGAAGACTGGTTCAAATCCCTGCTCAGAAGGGAAACTCATTGGGTGACCATGGGCAAGTCATACTCTCTCAGCCTCAAAGGAAGGCAATGTCAAATCACCTCTGAACAAACTTGCCATTGAATATGTTTGCCTTAGGGTTGCCATAAATGAGAAATGATTTGAAATACAGAGCCATCACCACAGGTGAGACTTTTAATGAAGAGTCACCATATCTTTCCATGGGGTATAGCAACTATGCAATCCTGGCTTTTGAGACAGTAACTGGCACCCTAATGTAGTAAGGTGAAATTGGAAAACAGTCATGAATGGAATTTCTTTTCTGTCTGTAACCATAGTTTCTTTTCAATTGAGGGGCTGGAGGTGGGGGAAAGCTTCTTTCCAATACTAAAATCCAGTATTGAAATCTAGGAAGTATGTGGCAGATGAAACCAAGTTAATCAGTCTAGGCAGTCATGCCTCCTGGCATTTGCATAAGAGACTGGGCAAGCAGAAAGAGACTACAGCAGATGGAGACAAGCTCAGCACTAGCTGAACATAAAAGGCTGCCTTTGCAAACAGGTTTGTTTAGCACACATTTGTCTTTGGATTGACGATGTGGACAAACAAAAGCCAATTGTTTTATGAATGTCATGAAGAAAGTAGTGATCTGGCTGTAATCCTAGTAAACCCTGATGAGAAACTGGCAGGGTCAGAAATCAAAATAGTTCTGAAAGCCAAGAAAGCAATGAACAGGGGCTAGCTCTTTCTACAAATAGTACAGGGATTCCCGAGACTGCAAATCATGATGGTAGTTAGCAAGATTTCTCTGTATATTGTTTGCTGATATCCTTGTAGTAAAAGACAGTGAACTGTATTTCAGTGCGCAGACAGTACAATGCCTGTACATTTGGCACTTAAAGCCTTGTTGGCACTGTCAGTAGGGAAAGAAAGAATAAGTATCTGTCATGAAGACAGAACAAGTTTCCCCTCCCGAGATGTTCTGTTTCCTGCTCATAGCTGGTGTAACACTGGCAGGACAACAGATCTGAAATTTTAGCGTAGACTTCCATAGTGGATCCCATTGTATACTGCTAGAAGATTCAAATAGGAAGGGGGGAAAGATGGCTGTCTTTGGCAGGGGACAGACTATCCAAAAAGGACGGTCTCCCAGCACCTAGTTTTGGTCCGTGGGGAAGCTGCAGCCTCCAGACTACGGGGCTTCCCCACAGACCAAAAAGAACCTGCAAAAAGCAGGTTCTTCTTGCAACGCTATCATGACGTCGAAGTGTACCACCAATGGTGCACTCACGACATTGTAATGGCGCCATGACGTGCAGACACTATGCATCCGGCACGTCATAATGGCAGCGCCTGTCTGTACAGGGTACTGCCATTTTGACAGCCTCATCATGTACGAGGGGTGAGGGGCATCTAAAAGCACCACCCCGAGGCGCCCCAAAACACCCCTCACACGTGACGAAGGTGTCCTTTTCGGCCCGTCTACACTGGGCCTTTGGCACCCTGATAAACAAAGTTTTGCCAGGTTTTAGGGTGGTGACTTGGAAGTAACAAGAGCCAGGTAGAGTTGTTAAGTTCTTTTCATCTTAACAGCCATATATGAATCTATTAAATATGAAACAGAATCATGTGGTTCATTCTACTAATTGAGAGTCTTTCAAAATAAAATTTACAAAATAAAAAAAGACATTAGTTTAAGTCATTATACTATGCTAAGGTTTTGATGTTGTTGTTGTTGTTCTTGGCTGTTGTGGTATTGGCCTCAGGAATGGGTAAATACAAAAATCAATTTTGTTGTTAGAAATAAAGTGATCGCAACTGTAAACACTCAGGCAGTAACTGCTCAGCTACACTGATTGGAAATCATCATTATGGATGATTGGAACATCATTCGGTAGAAATCATGCCAACTATCCATCAGTATGTCTTGAGATACAGTCTGTATTAAACACATCTACAAAAAGCTCTCTGTCTATCTGTATCTGTATCTGTATCTGTATCTGTGTGTGTGTGTGTGTGTGTGTGTGTGTGTGTGTGTGTGTAAAGAACAAGCTTTTGTTTTGCCAGCCAGCTATCACTATTTCATTGTTTCCAGTACTCATATCAGCAGGCAATTATTTTGCACTACCTAGATAACAAGCCGATTAGCCAGATCCTTGGGTAAAAGCATCAGCTGGGGTTTTTCATAAAATTAAATTGAAGCTAATAAAGTGCAGATGCTAATGCCTAAAGTAAGAGACCTCTAAAGTAAAACATGGCTACTAGGCCTGCAACATATCTGTTTAAAAATATGAAAGAAGAGGAATGAAGTCAATCCCAAAAATCACAAGCATTTCCTCTGATGACTGGGAAGTGGTTTCCACAGAAGCCACCTCAAATCCAATAAGCCTTTTTGAAACTTTGATTATAAGCAGAATTATAACTCCATTACGGTAATCACTGTAGAGAGAAAAAAAGCCAAGCAATGCTAATTGGGAATTAGAAGACAAAGGAATAGCATATGGCTGCTCACGTAGGTGCAAAAGACTTTCCGATTCCTAAATTAAATTAAAGGAGGGAGAAAACCTACAGGGATAATGCTATTACATTAAGATACTGGGAAGTTTCAAACATGAAAGAAAACTGTTCAGATTGCCACTTCAGCTACTGCCTAGGGTTGCTACGTTTTGATGGCTCTATCTTTCAGTGCAGTCTGGGGTACAGAACTAAAGCCTGTGCTGCTTTTCCTATAATTTCATTTTCATGCCTATATATATATATATATATATATATATATATATATATATATATATACACACACACACACACACACATACACATCTTTGATACCTATATGTCTCCCCTGGTCTGGCTGGTGTTAAAGACAGGAGACTAGCCAGTGAAAAAGTTGTCCACTATGCTATGATTACCAGTTTGTAATATTTATAAAGCAGCAACAGCATACAATGTGTACTGTGTGCATATGTGCCTTCATGTTGCCTATTGACCTATGATGATCCCATGGATTTCATAGAGTTTGCTCAGGCAAGGAATACTCACTTGTGATTCTGCCAGTTCCTTCTTCTGAAAAAAAGCTTACAACATCTAGTATTCATTGTCAGTCTCCAGTCAAAGTACTAACCAGAAATGATTGTGCTTAGATTTCAAGATATGATGCATGCTATACAACCTCATTTCCAAGGTCTGATGTATGCTATACAAGTGGGTGGCTGAATTCATGGAGAAAGAATCCGTGGATACAGAGGGCTGACTGTACTCTACCTCAGACCTTGCACTGATGGTTGTGAATGCAATGAGAAATAGTTGCAGGTTCAGTGGTTATTGAAGCTACATCTTCCAATGACCACAGACAGACAAAGAAAATGGGATAAAATAAGCCACATTTTTAGAGAAAGAGCTGACATCTGGCGTCCCACAGGGAGCCATTCTGTCTCCCATGCTGTTTAACATTTACGCTGGGTCAGATCATCTGGAGACATAGGGCAGGGTGTTATGAGTACGCTGATGACACCCAAATCTGTTTCTCTATGTCTCGGACTACTTCAGTGACCAAGGAGGGCATCTCCCCTCTGAATGACTGTCTGAGGTCAGTAATGGACTGGATGAGGGAAAATAGACTTAAGCTGAATCCAAACAAAATGAAGGTACTTGTGATAGGTAACCCCAATCTGGGTATTGAGATATATTCACCAGTCATGGATGGGGTCACACTTCCCTTAAAGGACTGTTTCCATAGTCTGGGGGATGGTCCTTGACTTGTCACTTCAACTGTCTTCACTGTGCTTCAACTGCCTTCAACTGCGATGGCCAGGAGTGCCTGTTATCAGCTTCGGCTGATATGCCAGCTGCAACCTTATTTGGAACTGCGTGACCTAGAAATGGTTGTCCATATTAACTGCCCATATTAACTTGCTCCTTATTACTGCTCATCATTGCCATTTTCTACTGGTAACCTCTTGTCTCGATTTCTGCAACTCACTCTACATGGGATTACCCTTGTGCCATGTTTGAAAGCTTCAACTGGTTCAAAATATGGCAGCCAGATTGGTCGCAGGTAAATATAGGTTTGACCATATTACACCTATCTTGAAATCTTTGCATCAGCTGCCTATCAGCTTCTGGACACCGTACAAAGTAAAGTCAGAGGCTTTCATGGCCAGCATCCATAGTTTTTTGTGGGTTTTTCAGGCTATGTGGCCATGTTCTAGCAGAGTTTCTTTCTGATGCTGGCGAAACGTCAGAAAGAAACTCTGCTAGAACATGGCCACATAGCCCAAAAAACCCACAAAAAACTGTACAAAGTGTTGGTTATTACCTATAAACCCCTACATGGTTTGGGTCCAGTTTGATCTTTTGGAAAAGCGGTATATAAATACAAATTATTATTATTATTATTATTATT
>NC_056522.1:47916092-47935266 GCF_019175285.1 Sceloporus undulatus | reverse complement strand
ATCAGAAAGAAACTCTGCTAGAACATGGCCACATAGCCCAAAAAACCCACAAAAAACTGTACAAAGTGTTGGTTATTACCTATAAACCCCTACATGGTTTGGGTCCAGTTTGATCTTTTGGAAAAGCGGTATATAAATACAAATTATTATTATTATTATTATTATTATTATTATTATTATTATTATTATTATTATTATTATTTGACAGAATGCCTCCTCCCATATAATCCTTCCCGTACACTAAGGTCTACTGGGTCAGGCCTTCTGGGAAGAACTTATTGTAATCAAGAAACACTAGACTGGTGGTGACTTCCCAGAGGACTTTTTCAGTTTGCTGCTCCAAAAATTTGGAACGACCTGTGGAGGAGATTCATCAGCTTACATCTCTTGATGCTTTTAAGAAGGCAGTAAAAATGTTTCTCTTCCGGCAGGCCTTCCCAGACTGACCTCTGCCCTGAATAGAATTAACTGCCTATATTAACCTGCTCCTTATTACTGCTCATCATTGCCATTTTCTACTGAATTTTAATTGATGTTATTCTAGCTATCAGCTTTTATTGTTATTTGTACTGACGGGAGAGTGAGTAGAAGGGATGGGGGTTCAGGGGATTTTTCTTGTTATTATTGTTTATATTTGTATTTTCTTTTCCGCTGCTTTTACCCACCTCGATCCTCCAAAGGGTGAGGCAGGATATAAATAAATATTTATTATTGTTATTATTTATTGGCTACAGCGACAAGTAGGCTGGGCAACAGTACAGGTCCAGACCCAGGAATTAACTCACTTGTGTGCCAGTTGATGTATCACCATTAACCCAATCATGACATACATGAGATCCCACATGGGAAGGCAGCTTGCATGGTCCCTATGCCATCTGGGAATGGACAAGGTCACATCCAACAAAAAAAGCAATCACCTATTTAGTTCTCTTTCTTTTCCATGAAATGACTTCCATCCCCCAAACCACTATTTTGGCAACTGATAATATCAAAGCAGAACAGATAATTCACCAATGTATTATAGACAATGAGTTGCAACAACCTGCTCTGATTTTAAACATAGTGGTCATGATTTTTTGTTAGCTAACCATTTGAATATTTTAATTCTTCCAACATATAGGAAAGCATTCACCATAGCAAAATTTAATGTGTTACCCTCAGCTTTATTGGAAGGGAGACATAATAATATCCCTTATGACGCACATTTGTGTCCTTGTGGAGCTGGCACAGTGGAGACAGTAGGACACGTATTGTTATATTGCCCTTTCTATAATGGTTATCTTCACATTTTTATTTATCCAGTTCTTAGAGGTATTCTTGGAAGAACAGATGAGTTTTATGTATCCCATTTGCTGGCAGAAAAATGTCCGTCAGTAACAATGAAAGCGGCCATCTTTTGTGCAGCAGCAATAGTCTGTCGGCATAACACGGTATTATAAAATTTTAATTTTAAATGTTTGAGGAGCAAACTTTGTATTTTCAAGCCCAATTTATATTATTTACTGTTATAATCTGATGTTAATTTTATTTGATTTGTTTTATCTGTAGGTCTGAAGTTTATCTGTATGCCTGATCTGTTGATTGTTAATAAACAATGTATCCCTTGGGATGACATCATGGACAACGTGCCCCACTCCCAGGGTCCCGTAAGGGGACCTCCTTAACCAATCCCAATGAGCACACCAGCTCTATCTCTTTCCCAGTTGGATCTGGATTTTACACTAAATTGGCCCCAAAGTTGTTGTATAACAAGGAAAATGTCACAGACAGGAAAGCTACAATGGGAGGAAGAGTGGCATGAAGCTCTGAAGAAGATCGAGAAAGGAACACTGGGGGACTGTTTTATATAGTCCAGCTCCCAATCAGAGGGAAGCCACTACTGGTACCCCCCCTTCCAGCTGATTGCACTGGCTGTGATTGGCTAGTATTCGCATTATTTCCTGAAAATTGCACAACCTTCTGGGAAGGAACAGCTTGCCACATCAAAAGAAAATGGTGCCAGCTACCACTATGCTACCATCACCCTGCATGGCATGTGGAGTACAATTAATCTTCTACTTCTGTGTTTATTTTTTTTTTTTTTAAAGGCTGTGTTACATGCTGGTTTAAGATATCTTTTTAAAGCACCTTTTGTGTGCACAAGCTCAAACTGAATAATATAAACGTCATTTTGTTGGTTAAAGTGACTGAAAATCAAACCACAGACACAGTTTGTTCACCATGGATCACTCCACCAATAAATCCTCTCTTGCTTTGTTTTAAATTACATTCACATAAATAAACAGTTAAATATATTTTGAATCTTAATGAAGCAAAACAAATTATTAGCAGGCTAATCGTTAAGCATGCCTCTAGGGCAGCAGGCTGCCTCCAGTCAAAACTTCATTATCTCTCCAAATTCTGTTTACTAAGTAAATGAGATGACCTATTTATTTAAGAATATAAATTTAATTAGGTGCTTGATTTATTTGTTCAGCTCTCATCAATAACATCCTTCATCAGTGTAGTTGAATACATGGAAAGGTAAAGAGGAGGCAATGACTACATCTTGTAGGTAGAGGTACACAATTATGATGTCTCTTGATATGTAAAGCTCTCCTTTGCCTCCCCTCAATTCTCCCTTCCAGTTGTACAAACCTCTATTCCAGTTACATTTTTAAGTATTCAGCTCAATCAGCTATTATGTTCAGGATATGTTTCCGCTCTAGAATATATAAAATAGAAAAAAAAAATCTTCTGTATTTTTCCTTGCATCTCTACCAGATGAGAATAAGAATTAGGAAGCACATGAGCCCCACATAGAAATTACATTCATTGTCACTGCACAGAATCAAAGAGCTGGAAGAGACCACAAAAGTTATCCAATCCAATCCCTTGGTATGCAGTACAGAATCATAGAGCTGGGAGAGACCACAAGTGTCTCTTGCATGTGACAACTGAATATAAACAGTATTTGCAAGCAAAGCCAGCATGGTGTAATGGTTTGGGCATTTGACAATGACTCTGGAGATTAGGGTTTGAATCTCTGCTCAGCCATGGAAACTCATTGGGAGACCTTGGATAAGTCACACTCAGCCCCAGAGGGAGGCAAAGGCAAAGCCCCTCTCAATAAATCTTGCCAAGAAGACCCCATGTTAGGGTCACTTTAGGGTTGCCATATGCAGGAAATGACTTGAAGGAACTCAACAACAATAACAAAAATTTACAAACAAACTCAGTTTTAGCAGTTAAAGCACACTTGGACTTTATGAGAAATTAATGGAACAAAAGAAGTTAAGATACTAAGATATGTGTAAACCACCTGGTTTGCTCTCATGGTTTTAAAGGCTGAAGAATCACATAGGTAGACATTAATAGTGAATGGTTAAGGCATTTTACCATAAAATTAGGGGAAGGAAGTGAACTGGTGGTCTCTATCAGTATACACAGAAAAAAAACGATTTAACCACTTGAAGTGGACTTAATTTGATTTCAGAATGGGAAGATGATAAACAAGATAAACATTAAGTTACAGTCAAATTAAACCTATATAAGCCATTGACTAGAAGTATGAGCTATAACAAACTCTTTAGTCTTAAATCAGAAACATGCCATCCTCTCACAGGTTTTATCAAACTGTAGCATTTAAAATTCATAATAAAAAGCCAAAAGACATAATGCACAGTTTCCAATAAAGATAGTAATTGCCTATCAAGTTCCCTTCCTTTCCCATAAAATGCCTTATAGATTCTATCCCTTGGGGTGACATCATGGCCAACAACACCTTCCTTCCTGGGATCAACAGAAACATTTGGTATGGAGAGACCATAACATTATGAACATTAGGACTATGACATGAGGAGTAAAGACAAAAACCTTTCCGTCCTTCCTGACTTCATGGCCAGTCATCAAGATGTCAGTGAAACAATCTTCGACTGCATCACCACTGCAGAAATAAATAATCCAGTTTTGTGCCATTTTAACTATCATGGCTCAATGCTATGGAATTCTGGGAACTGTAATTTTGTGAGACATTTATCCTTCTCTGTCAGAGAACTCTGCTGCCACAACAAACTACAGTTCCCAGAATTCCATAGTACTGAATCATGGCAGTTAAAGTGGTGTAAATCTGGATTATGTCTGCAGTGTGGATGCAGCCTTCTTTTCTGGCACTGCTGAATCCTATCACCACGTGGAGCTTTTCCTGGTGATTCTGGGCTTTTTGCAATCTGAGTTATGTAGGAATGTAAAGAAACCTTGATGCAACACTATGAACAATTTGCAGAGCAAAGTCATGGAGTTTAAATTAACTTTTAAATCATATGTACAAAACTAGTTTTAATCGCAGGGCAGGACATCCACTCACTTTCCAGGTTGAGTTGGGATTAATGGAATATTTCATATTATTAGTTTTGTTGCTGAATAATAAGTTTCAGAAAGCTCAAGAAACCCTTCTTAGGACAGTGTCAATGATTTTATGCCAAACTGCAAGGTTTTTTTTCCCTACATTTTTTTTTTTTTTTTGCATAGAAGTTGTGCTTTTTGAACAAAATTTGTTTTCTATATAAGATGCAGAAATAAACGGTAGTGATTTTTGTTGTTGTTGGAGGTAGCAGCCTTAGTATGCCTAAACCTAGAAGTTGCTTATGTGTACTTCTAAGAGTTTAGGTCTAGCATGTGCTCATGTACTTTCCTGTTATTGGTCTTAGCCACATCCTTGCTATACTTGCTACTCTGCTTAATCTGATGATAGTCTACATAAATTTGTTTGACTTCTATTTTATAATCTGTCTTTCTTTTTTCCTTCCCTCCCTCTCTTTTATCTTCAGGTTTCAAGAGCACATATTGCAGAGCCTCTCAGCACCTCTCACTACATAAACCCACTTTATATGTTATTGCAAAGAAAACTAAGCCTGCTTTAGAACTTGTAGTTGGAATGTGTGGGGTGGGACTAGTTATTGTTCACCTATTGCTTGCAAATACTAATTATTCTGCTGGTGGAATACATCCCTAACATGTTTTGCAGAAGAACAATGTGTATTTGTGCAGGTTATTTTCCTGGAAAGATTTCTCAAAGTATAAATATTGGAAAATACTGCTGAGAGATCCTTGCATTATCCCATAGCAGAGAGTACTATTTGTCCTTGCATGAGAGGGTGAATATGAAAACATACATTCCTATTTCCAGACTCAAAGGAGATTATCACATTGCCTTTTTCTTGATCTGGGCATGGGCTGAGACCAGGCTGGGAACATGTGCTATCACATAGCTCTGTGCCCAGATTATTACAATCCCATGCCTGATCGGAATGTCTCCCATGATGGAAAAGAAGCGTTTTTAGCCAGGGATGGGAGAAGGATCGGATGGCAACAATTTGGGGATGGAGCTGTGTGATAAGAGTTCCAGCTCTGTCTCAGCCCATGTCCAGATCAGGAAAAAGCTGGTAATGCAATAATCTCCAAAAAGTTTTCTTGCCTTCACATTAAACAAACAGATTATAGCACAAATACTGTTTATTAATTATGAAGAAGACAAAACACATCTAGCAAAATAACTTGCAAACACACAATCAGCTATTCCAGACAATATCTTATAGGACTAAACCAATCAATGGATGTATGAGGGGGGCAATGGATTGTTCCAATGCAGTTTTCCTGAATCCTTAATACCAAAACATCTAGTAAGACCTAGGAGAATATCACACGGGAGGCTTACCTTGTGGAAATCATCAGAAATCATGGGAAAGCCGTGATCTGCATTCACACCTCCATGCACTTCTCCCTTGAGTAAATCGTCATGGAGGCATTGGCACTCACTCATCAGTAAAGCGTTCTTCAAGTTGACATTTGGCAATAACAGAAGATCCTGTTATTGCCAAATGGCGGCTCCAAGAACGCTTTACTGATGGGAGAAGGGAGTGCTGATACATTCATGACAATTTACTCAAGGGAGAAACATGCACGGGTTGAACGCAGACTATGGGTTTCCTACGATTTCCTGACAATTTACACACAGTAAGCCACCCGTCTAATAGTGTCCATAGTGATATACAGAACATCACCAGAAGAAGGATTAGGGATTTTTAAAAATATATCCTGGCTTGTTTGATTTTTAAATCTAGATTATAACATCTTCTTTCAGTTTTAATGATCAGATTTTTTTTTAAACTTGTCAATCTTTCATCATGCAGTGCTTCTGATATCCTGAAGCTTTCTTTTAGCATCTCACCCCACAATTCCTACTTGGAAATCAAATAAAGGGTCAATGGAGGTGTTTTGCCTCTTTGCATAAATCAGACCTCACTTAAGTAGCTAATGTCAACTATGAGGTGTGGAGAAGAGAGATACAAGATGAAATACTTGTTCTGAAAGCCAGTACTTCTTTCACACTTCAAAAAATGAGGAAGAATATAAATCAAAGCATGATATAAACTGACAAAGCTAATTCACTGCTTGGCTGTTTCATATCTGTTGCGTCTTCCTTAATATCTTCAGCAGCTTAACACAGTGTTTCCTTGAAAGACTTATAAGGAACCAAGAAGGATGGGGAGGGGAAACAAATTTATGACTGCCTAAAAGGGAAGGTGACTCATAAGAATCATGCATTAACAAAATGGTGGGCGAGAGAGAGGAAACTTGCTCTGAACTGGTTCTAATAATCTAATGACTAATATTCTCCATTAAGGAAAGCAGGAGCAGGAACTTTCTAGTTGATTAACATTGTCCCTTTACTGCGTTTCAGATCAAACTTTTTTCATATATAACTTATCTGCTAACTACATGGTTAGTTAAAACCTTGAAAGCTTTCCATGTGTGCATTTCACTCTAAGAAATACTTTACCAACATCTGGGGCAAGGGAGGGTGCTGAAATCAGCGGCCCATTCACACTACAAAGTTATAGCAATATCATTCCACTTTAACTTCCATGGTTCCATCTTACAAAATCCTCAGTTTTGTATTTTGGTGAAATACTAGAACTCTCTGGCTGAGAATTCTAAACACTTTATTTTTAACTGCAAATCCCAGAAATGAGTGTGTGGGACCCAAGTAAAGAAAGGATGGCTTATGCTTCTGAGTCAGTGAGCTACAGACACCAAATATACAGTTTCATTTATTTGGTGCAAGGAACAGGTGGTGGCTTCCTCATAAAACCTAAAATTTATACAGCTCTGAAGTCTATATAGGGAGCCAATGCAGTGTACTGGTTTGAGTGTTTGACTATAACTCTTGGCACCAGAGTTCGAATCTTTGAAATCTGAAGCATGTAACCGACTGGGTAACCTTGGGCAAATTACACTCTCAGCCTTAGGGGGAGGCAACAGCAAACCACCTCTGGAGAAGCTTGCCAAGAAAACCTCAGGAATGACTTGAAGGCACACAACAACAACCTGTCATATAGTGATTGTAAAGAATTGTTGTACAAAACAGCCCCATACCTTGAAGGTGCCAGATCCCATTTGATCTTAGATGCTTAGTAGGGCCAGTCTGTTTTATAATAAAATAAATATAATAAAACTTTATTTATATCCCACCTCAATATTTGTACCTAGATGGAAGACTGCCATGGAATACCAGGTGCTGCGGACATGATTTAAGAGGAAAGTAATGGCAAACCACCTCTTAATATTTCTTGTCTATGAAAACACTATGAAATTTAGGGGATCACCATAGGTTGACAGGTGACATGAAGGTACAGATAGACACTCCTGATGACAGTGAATTTGGTAAAGTGCTATCAAGTTGTGGTCTTGACAAGCCTACAGAGGAAGAAGAAAGAAATATCAGCATGTCTTAGAAAATCCTAAAGCTTGCAGGTACACATTGGACGTTTCCAAAAGAAGAGACTATGCCCCTCCAAGGAAAGTGTTCAGGGGCTGCTAAATGTCAGGAGCTGATGGTGATGGCAGAAGATGGAGAAATAGGGTGCCTGCTAAAGGGGTTGGAACCTTCAACAGAAATTCTCCTTTTGGAAGAGAGAATACACTGCAATATTTAGTTCCCAACTGTATGCCTGAGAGAGCAGAGAGAGGTGAGATCAAGAGGGTTACAAATGAAAGACATCAATGTCTGGATTTCCTATAACCATCACAGTGGGAACTCCCCACTCAGTAAACAACTGAACTATAATGGTGGATAAATGCAAAAGAGCTATAACTCATCTGCCCCTATATCCCCAAGTATTAAGGAAACTGTGTTTGTCCTTTTAAAAATATTCAGTTAAAAAGATTAAATTATGCAACATTAAGTACCATGCAGGAAAGGCCACATCATCAATCAGCATGTAAATCTTTGATTATTTTCCTCTTACTCTCACATACAAGAAGAAAGGTTTTCAAAACCTTTCTCATCACTGGATGAGATTATGAGATAATTTTTCTCATTTCAAATTTTGTTCTGAAAGGTTTGTGCAACAATATTAGATTTTGAAAGGAAACAAAAGAAAGAAAGGCTCACACTTTTATGCCAAAAACTGATTTTTCATAAAAGACACTATTTCCTGTGCACAAACCCAGAGACTAGGACATGGAGCAAAGAATTCAAGCTACAAGAAGAGAAATTCTACCTTACACATTTGAAGGAACTAGGAACTTCCTGATGGTAAGGGCTGTTTGGCAGTACAATAGGCTGTCTCAGAGTGTGCTGGAGTCATTTTCTTTGGAGGTTTTTAAACAGAGGCTGGATGGGAGTGCTTTAACTGTGTATTCCTTAATGGCAATGGGTTGGACTGGATGGCTCTTATGGTCTCTTTCAACTCTGATTCCCTGAAAAGTCCTTTTTTTTTTGCACAAACATTTTGCAAGCAAGTCATGAAATGCAAGATATCTCATAGCAGTTATCTATTTTCTCATTGAGAATCTCAGTGTGTCAAGATACCCCTTCTTGTTGAAAATGAGAAAATTTGCAAGTGTTCTCTACATCTCCAAACATGTGTGTGTGTATCTATATACAATATAAACAAGAACATAAAATGCAACTGTTCTTGTCATGTTACCAGTTTAATCAGTAAACACTGATGCAAACCAGAAACAAATGATATCAAAGGAGACCCAGATGTGAATTCTGTGCAACATGGGTATTTGTGTGAGCTGAGCAATTGGAAAGTTTCTTTCAGAAGAGGAATTGAGTGGAATGTAGAGTCAGGAAATATACCATATGAGGCCAGAAAACTACCATTAGCTAAACAAGTGGCTGACCTGTGAATATCTGAATAATTCCACTAATCTAGAGGAGAATCCTTCACTTCTGCTAACTATTCTCACGTTAAATGTTTGCAGAGAACTATAAATCAACCTATGATCTACAATGCTTTTAAGAACAGTAACTTGGAATTTAAACCTAATGAGTCTCATAGGGTAAAATAGGAGCATTATGTTAGACAAATTTGAGGATATGATCATGGCAGATTTGGCTACTGGTTACTGAAGATGGTCCCAAAGAGAAATCTGTTCCATATTGAGAAAAAGGCAGTATATAAATTAAGTTAATTGATAAATAAATGACAATCCTGTTGGAAAGTGAAGCCATGAACCTCTGTGAGACCATAGGGCAAAGGAATACACAGTGCTCTTGGACATATATACTGGGTGCTGATTACTTGTTAGTGGCAGGTGTTATAGTCAGGAACGGTTGGTTGACAAATGTGCTCCAGGAAGGTGTCCCCATCCTGAGTAGCTAATAACAAAAGCTAGGTAAAATGACAGAACATCTATTGTAAGATCCTGGAGAACAGGATAAACACTACAACTGAGTTATTATCACTTTAAATCAAATGCTGTAGCTTAACTATGGATGCAGTGCCATGTACACTTTTTTTATGAATAACATATATCGAACATAATAGAGCTTAGCTCCAAACAAATGTGTCTGTAATAAATTATACACAAGACTGTTAAACCTACTGAAATCAAATAATCTGGTTTAACAGGTTTCTAGAATAGCAATCGCAGTTTTGTTATAAAATAACAAAACATAAGTATATGATTTGCCATGTGCATCTTTCTTTTAATAATATTTTAAATAGTGGGTGGTATATGTGTCAAACAAACTGATTTTGACCAAAGTACTATTTATTGTTGTTAACTGCCTTAGAGTTGACTTCAACTTATGACAACCCCACGGATGAGACAGCTCCAAGACTCCCAACCTCAATCACTCTACATAGTTCCCTCAGGCTCTTGGCTGCAATTTTGTTGACTGAGTCTATCTATCTAGTATGTGGTCTACCTCTTTTTGCCTATCCTCTACTTTTCCAAGCATTTTTGTCTCTTCGAGTGAGTCAGGCCTTCTCATGATGTGGCTGAAGTATGACAGCCTCAATTTGTGAAGAAGAATCTAGGTAAGTGGGATGGCTGGAGATCAGAGCATGATGATGAAGGTGGCTGTTTGGAGGGCTGAAAATGAAGGGTACCTTTGGAGACACTCTCTCTCAATGTCCACCCCCACCGCCCCCCCCCGTCTCTTGCTCTACCCTTTTGCCTATATTTAATCTTTTCCCAACATGTGGGTTGTCACCTGGAATGAAAGGGATACCTCTGGGTCAGGCAAAATATGACCTCAGTGTTGTTCTATGGAAGGTTCCAAAACAAAACCATGTACATAAAGTGGTCAGTGCAAAGACTATGCCTTGTGTGCAAAATAACAAGTCTGAACTCTAGACATTGACAATTGCTCATAGATAGTTTGGGGGAACTGGGAACAATGGAATGGTATACATAAGACAAAGCCAATTAAGTACAGACATTTGATCTCTTTCAAATCCAAGTAAGTTTGCCCAACATCTCTGGGAACTGCAAAATACCTTACAATGGTGTGTGTGTGTGGGGGGGGGCGGGGGGCGGAGAGATGTACCAGTCTAAGCCAACTTGGTAGTATCTCCATTTAGTACAGGTAACCAACACAATTAAGTGCTGATTGCTCTCCTGAACTTATTGTCCGGGAAAGCTGCCAGCAACACTGACTGTAGCTGATAACAGAGCCTTTAGTTCAGTGGAAGTAAAGCAGACCCAGAAAAGAAGCAGTCCGAGGGCAGGTCAAGAATACGAGACGAAGTCAGGATTCCAGAGATTCCAACGTTCTGAAAGTCAAGCCTAAGTCAGGATACCGGGAAACAGCGTAGTCAAACAGTCCAGGGTCAAAACAGCCAAGAGATAATGGTCCAGTCCGAGGTCAAGGTAACAGAGAATCTAGATACTAGGAGCTAGTGCTAGCAGCAGTCACGCCGAGGGATCATGCAATAAACTCTAGCAACCAGCATTAGTCTCTCTCCCACTTAAGTAAGGGAAACTCTCCCTCGTGCCACCTGAGGCTGGTTGGCTAATTGCCTCTCGGCAATCCTCTGTGATCTGCATCTGCAAGAACTCTCGGCTCTTCTCTCTTTGTAAGAAGGCACCTGCAGGCAAGCTTCGTCTCCAGACTCACCACTAGGCTGTGGTACCGAAGGAAGCCTCTCTGTGGCACTAGGACCTGGTTGAACCTCCTCCTCTGGGACTGGAGGATCACAGCTGGGACCTGGCAGGGCAGGAACAGCACCTGGCGTTGCCTCAATCAGCCCTTGCTCTGGAGGAGGTTCATCCTCCTCCTCATCCTCCGAGAGCTGATCTTGGCTGGCCATGACACTTATCATTGAAAGCACTTCCTTGTCAGCAGGAGGGAAGGGAATTCTATTTTGTACTTTGAAATGAGAGTTGACTTTTCTCAGATAGGGATCTAGGCCCCTTTGCTTGCTCTTCCAGCATGCCTCCTCACAACATGTGTAGTCTCTGTCAAGAGGCAGCTCCCTGCCTAGCACATCAAAGTCAAACAATCCGTATTTATTGAGCATAACTCATAACAATGTGACCTACACCTTTAAACATTGGGTCTCCATGTATTTTCCAAAGTCCTAGTACATACACTACACTGGCTCTGTTCTCTAGGATGCCACTACGCATCACAAGAGCAATACAAAAATATAACTGTAATAGCTTAAATTAAAATAATATGTCACAAATTTGGTGGAACATGCACATATGTAGAGTGTCTATCTACCTACAGATTTCCAAGGAGTTGGATGGAAATATGGGATTTATCAAATAGCTAGAGATGTCAGGTGATAATTTGGTGAGATCCTCTGACTGGAAAATATGAAAGATTGCCATTCTACAACCATGAGGTAACATGTGATTCTACTCTGAAGAAAATGCACTTTGACAAAGTACTTTTATTTAATGCATATGTTCATACTCTTAAACTTTCTGAGAAATGCACTGAAATATTTGGAAAAGATAAAAATCCAGGTGGTAAGTTCTGAAAGCCAACATGATATAGTGGTTTGAGCCCTGGATGACAACTCTGGAGATCAGGTTTAAATTCCCCGCTCAGCCATGGAAACCCACAGGATGACCTCAAGGTTGCCATAAGTCAGAAATGACTTGGAGGTACACAGCAACAACATAGGCCTTATTCCCACTTGCACAAAAAGTGGTTTAAGATCCGAATCGATGAATCAATTCAACAGCAGGGCGTGGTTCCCACTATATTTGCCCCAATCGCATTTTTTCCCTGTAAAATAACCCACTCGTGGTTCACATTCATGAATGAATCGGTTAAAATGGACCCGCTCCAGCCAGCTGAAGGGCAAATTTAAATTGATTCTGATCTGCATCTGGTTCACATGTGTGCGCAGAATCGATTTATCCAAAAAGATGCAGAAAACATCAGCATCAAAAAGACATGGATTAAATAGGTGTAGCGCATGGCACCCCTCTCCAAATCACTTCATTGTATCAATTTAAGTAGGAACCAGGGTCATTTCAACTGGTTCAAACCAATTTGTGATCTGGTTTAAAAGGTAGTGGGAAACAATCCAAAGTAAGTTCTGATCCACGCATTGATCTAAGATGTGCAGGTCAGGTCCCTTCAATTAACTGTATTTGCAGGTATATATTAAATGTATATATACTGAGAATAAAGTTTGTCTGTGTTGGGCATTTATAAATACACATTTTTGTCAGTAGTAAGTAAGATTGATAAATCCTTGTGTCCAGAACTTCCGTTATGACTTGTAGAAAGAAACCTTGTAGAAAATCCCTTAAGTAATTTTTCCAAAACTATCCAATTTAATGACTACCTACAACCTGATTTATTATGCAACAGTAATGGCTGGTTTCCCATTTATATAACATATTGCTTTTCAGGACGGATGACGCAATAGATAAATAACCTTTTTACTTTGTCCCTGATGTCCTCTAAATTCTTCAGATTGAATACACATGTGCAAATGTTCAGCACGTCCATACTTAAAGCACTGCTAGTATCAGGAAAAGCTCTGTTTAAACTGACAGAACAATTTTGTTTTGTTGTTGTTGTTTTTAGCATGACTCAATTTGTGTGGAAGATTTCTCAACCAAACATAGACCAATTCCCTACAATGTCACCACAATCTTGGACGTTTTGGATGTTACATGCATTGTTCTGGACACTGGTGACAGGATTGCAAGTTGGAATCCCTGCTCAGCCGAGGAAACCCACTGGGTGATTTGGGGAAAGACATTCTCTTAGCCTCAGAAGAAGACAAAGGCAAACCTCATCTGAACAAATCTTACCAATAAAAGCCTGTGATAGATTTACCTTAGTACCACAGGAACCCACTGTTAGAAACAACTTAAAGGAACACAACAACACCCATCAAATTGGCTTTGATAGCTCTCAGTTACACCACCATACAGGAAATCCTGGGAAGCCCATGTAGAAACAATAACAGAGATAGCCCATTCAAGTCTGGTCTCTGTATCCTAAATAGCAGGTAACTACATTTGGACCCTACAACTAACTAACTAATTTATTTGATTTAATTTATATCAGGGGTTGGCAACCTGCGGCCCGTGGGCCGGATCCGGCCCGCCAAGGCCTTCCTGCCGGCCCCTGCGCAGTCCTGCCGCCGATTGCCGCCGATTTCCTCCGTTTTCGCGCCGCTCCAGCCGCCATTTTGTTTTTCAAAATGGCGGCCGAAGTCTCGCGTGACCTCAGGATGGCAAAGGTCACGCGAGATTTTGGCCGCCATTTTGAAAAACAAAATGGCGGCGCCCATTAGGAGGCCTGGTGCAGCCCTTCAAGCACTCCAACAGAGCTCCAGGGGCTACAGCAGGCCTGCATCAGGCTCCACTTTGCCCTCTGCCCTCCTCCTCCTTATGAATAGAAGAGCAGGGAAAGGAGGAGGAGGAAAAAGGAGGAGCCAGCCGGCCACAAGAGCAAGACAGAGAGAGGTTGGTTGCTTCCTTAGGGGAGGGGGGTTAGCCTTCTATTCTGAACTGCATTTTAGTAGTAACTTGTTAATGTTATTATTATTATTTATTTCCCTTGGTGGTTTCTTTGCAAAAACTCCTTTCAGCTCCTTGTGCTTCTCTGAGATGAGACAGTGGTGCATGCTTTTTCCCTTCTATTCTGAATTGCATTTTAGTAGTTTCCATGCTAGTAACTGTTGTTATTATTATTATTATTATTATTATTATTATTATTATTATCACTCTGGGGGCGGAGCATGCGGCCCCACCCCTGGAGGGTGGAAGCTCCACCCCCAGCACATGGCCCCGCCCCCAGAGGGTGGAAGCTCCACCCCACTGTTTCGGCCCCCCAGTTGTCCGAGGGACAGCAACCAGGCCCCCAGCTCAAAAAGGTTTCCTACCCCTGATTTATATCATGCCTTTCTCCTTATACTGTACAGTACAGGACCCAAAGCATAAGGACCCAACTGACTCTCTTGATCATTTGTATCAACAAACAAACAAACCCATCCTGACTCCTCAAACTGAATCTTTAGGAGTTTGTCTCTTGGTCAATGAAAAATTCATATTTTTAATACCTGTTTTTACTCTGTTTTTGTTATCATTTTATAAAGTTCAAACAATAGTTAGTTGTCTAATTTAAACAGTTCCATACTATGTCCACTCATAACTAGTTAATACACTCAGGTGTTCTGGTACAAGTGATATTTTTCAAAACATTAAAAAACATATATAAGATGTGAGTGAAGCCTGTGAACCACATGTGATCTCCAGCCCCTCCTCCATTCTTTTTGGGGAAAGTTCAGTTTTTTTCTTCAAATTCCCCCAGTACAAGTGGGAGGAAACGTTGGCATATTTTTGTAACTCTGGGCCACTTTAGGCAAAAAGAGAGTTTTTTTTTCAACAGGAAGTGACTCAGATCCTTTCCTGTTTGAAAAAAGACCTGTCCCAGAAGGTTATCACACTGTTTTTTCTTGATCTGGTCAGGGGCTGATACCAGGCTGGGACCATTTGTTATCACACAGCTCCATGCCCAGATGGGAAGCATCCCATACCTGATTGGGATTTCTCCCATTATTTTGCTAAGAATGGAAAAGTCCCATTTTTAGCAAATTATGGAAGAAGTCCTGATCTGGTATGGGATGCCTCCGATCTGGACACTGAGCTGTGCGATAAGACATGGTCTCAGCCCATGCCCAGATCAGGAAAAAACAGCCAATGCGATAATCTGCCCAGTCTAAAGAGAGGACCAAAAACACCTCAGTGGTGTTGGGAGACATTTGAGGGCAAAAACCATTATGTGGGTGAGGATGCAAGACATGACTCCTTAACCTCTAACATTTATGACCTGTGGCCTACAAGGATGGAGAATATGTGGCTGTGGAAGAAGAAGACTCACCAGCTCCCTGGCTGCAGTAGGGAAGGAGAACCAGCTGCTGGCCTCAACTGAAGCCTCTGCAGTGTCTTGTGGCAAGAGGGCCAATGAAAAAAAACACTGAATAGCTCAGAGAGTTATGGGTGGAATGGAGAAGCTGTAGAAGGAGAGAAGGGCTGCAAGTGTCTCCTTTAGACCAAAGTTGAAGTGGAATGAAGAATATTAGAAAAATAACTTGGACAACTTCTGGACTGAAGCCTTTCTTAGTGGCCTGACTTGGGGGGCTATCTAAGAGAATTGTGAACTAGACTTAAAGGGACATGTAATTCAAAGACATAGCTGTGTTAGTCTGAAAAATCATTATGCAAAGATATCTAGAGACAGTACGTTTGCCAAGAAATAAAGACTTGTAGTTGTGTGAAGAAGTAAACATGCACACTATTTGTGCTATTCAATTCTGTGTCACTGTATGAAGGCACCATCAAGTGTTAGGTTTTTCTCAAAACTCTCTAGGTGGCTGATGAAATGGATGAAGCAGTTCTGATTCAGCTGGAAGCAACAAGGGCTTCAATAGGTAAAGAAGTCATTTGTAATAATTTTCTTATCCTGGCTTTTTGCCTAGATTCTGCTTTCACTGCTCTGGCTGCAATTCTACACAAAATGTATTAATTTAGATTTGCTGTGCCTATCACAATCTCTAGGTGCTTAAAGCCTCATATGTTAAATCAAAAGTGTCAGAAGTCGACAGAATCACCTCCCTCAAAGCACCTTCCCTATCCTAAAGCAAAACAACCAACTGTCAGATGAAAACATAGTTAGTAATACATCTTGGGTATTCTGCAATTAATCTCCGCAGCTATAAAACACAGGCTACATTCCATCCCAACATATAGTCTGGATATTCCCATAGCAATCCCTGTGCACTGGAATTACTTTTTTTGTGCTGGATAAGCTTATTATGGAAATGCTTAGGGGTCAAGTAAGGCAATACAGTGTAAGGAATGACTGTTGAAAAGCAGGGGATGAAAATGAAGCAGTATTAAGGCTGTGTTGAAAACAAGCATAGAAAAGAAATGTGTACTGTTTGTATTTCCCTAAGACAATATCCATTTGATATTTTTTAAGAACTGGCAACACAAAGAAGCACATCTTTTTTTAGAAATTACTGGAGTTTTCAATGGATATTCATGAACAACACATGTGCACAGAACCATGCAAATGGTTGAAAACTGCACAACAAAAATGTGCCTATATGAAAAATGTGTACAATCATGCTTTACTCAATTTTTAAAAAACACAAAAAATACATATATTAGGAAAAAAGTGTGCCCCATTCTTCATGAATTTCCTGTTCTCAGGGACAAGAGGGAACTGGGGACAAGAATGAATGCTACTGAGAATCCAAGACATGCAGTGGAAATGAAGAGAAAAGACACAGGTCCAAAACACAATAAATGCTAGGGGATTCTGGGAACTGTAGTTTTGTGGGACATTTAGCTTTCTCTATCAGAGCGCTTTGGTGTCGCAATAAACTACAATTCCCAGGATTCTCTAGCACTGACTGATGGCAGTTAAAGCAGTCTCAAACTGGATTATTTCTGTTGTGTGTTTTGGACCTGATTTTCACATCCTAGTCTCAAAGACAACTTACTTTTGTTACACTAAATAGAAAGTACAGTTGGCCCTTGGAACTTGGGGGGGGATCCATTCCAGACTCCCCCCTCCCGTGAGTTCCAAAACCCGCAAATATTCAAGCCCCATAGGCTTGAATGGAGCATGTGCATGCGGGGGGGAGCACGCCATGGGCGCATGCCTCATTGACGTTAATGGTGGTCACCCCTCTGTAGATTTGGAGGGGCAGCTGTGTGTGTGTGTGTGTGTGTGTGTGTATATATATATATATATATATATATATACATACATACACATACACACAAGGAAGAAGGGGAGGTATTTCACAGAAGAGGGACCAGCCAACACAGAGTTTGGGTGTGATGTTTAGTTAATGTATGAAAACTTCAATTAGCCCAGATTTGAAATTAGGGGCTTCTCCAAATGTGGCAAATGTGTTGGGAAATTTCAGCATTTGCAATAATTTATTCTCACATATTAGAACAACAACAACAAATATCCTTAATTCCTTTCAGATTTTAAAGATATGGATTTTTTAAGGAACTAGAGAACTACTACTCTTTAAAAAAATACAAAAGCAAAAATGTGTCCTTGAAATTATGGGACCATCTCAGAAAACCATGCTCAATCTTTTATTAAAATAAACCTGCAGAAGGGCCTTCTTGCAGATCCTAAATCATTGCAAACAGCCCTCCAAAAGAAAGGGACAAGTGGAAGCTGAGGAAACAAGTGGAAAAACCCACTCAAGCACTCCCTAAGTAGTTTACAATGTGTAAGCTAATTGCCCCCAACAAGCAGGATACTCATTTTTGCCACCTCAGAAGGATGCAAGCCTGAGTCGAGCTTCAGCCCTTGACTGGTATTGAACTCACAATCTTTCAGTTTGTGAGTGAGTGGCTGCAATAGAGGCATTTAACTTCTGCACCATCAAGGCTCCTATCATGATAACCTGTATTTCTTTCAGTCAATCTGGACGAGCTCTCCAATTCATCCAAAGAGCCCTCCAAAGTGCCTCAGTACTTCCCTTTCTCTTTCATCAATTTCTAATCATTTATAAAGAATATTTCATTTTCCACTTCTTCATAATGTTTATTAAGTTTGCGATCACAGTAAACCTGTTAATCACATTTTACAGAAAAGGAAATGAAACAGATAGTAACATACCTGGGGCATACTCTGGGGCATTACATTGGTTCCCACCTGGTAAAGCTGCACACAGACATCAGAAAGTTCAATATGCCTCTTCTGTGTAACTGTCTAGAGCAGTGATGGCGAACCTGTGGCATGAGTGCCAGAGGTGGCACTCAGAGCCCTCTCTGTGGGCACTATGTGCCATCACCTCAGCACAGAGTTTGCCAGAGTTTGTTATTAGAAAGCCAGAGGGACATGACACTTTGCAAGAAATAAGTGGGGTTTGGGTTACAGTTTGGGCACTCAGCTTCTAAAAGGTTCACCATTACTGGTCTAGAGTGTGATAAGCACTTGTGCTTGTGATAAATTTCCCAAGGCCTGTTCCATCTCTTACCACCAGGGACAAAATATATGTCCTTTTCTTCCTTATTTACATGTATTTTTAAATCTCAAGGCCCAAATACAGTTGTTCATCCCAACTAGAGCAGATCTGTTGAATCAATGGAATCAACATAAATGATGACTTACTATTCAGTGTTCATTTTAATGGATTACTCTTAAAGAAATGGGCTTGCCACTACATTTGACTGTGTGGATACATAACCTGTACTCAGGACAAGAGGTCATCAGGGCAGAATATATTGGCCTGTTACAGACTGCCAAAATAAAGCTGCTTCGGGTCTCTTTGGAGGTATGCGGTTTAAATGATGCATGGGTCCTAAGAATCCGGAAACTGCACCAAAGCTGCACTCCAGTGCTTAGGAATGGAGTGTGGCTTTGGCGCAACCTCCGCAC
>NC_056522.1:47855793-47911092 GCF_019175285.1 Sceloporus undulatus | reverse complement strand
TCTATCTATCTATCTATCTATCTATCTATCTATCTATCTATCTATCTTCTATGCCGCCTTTATCCCAAAAAGGGACCCAAGGTAGTTCACATGATAAAACATTATTAAAACATCACAATAATCTTTTTTAAAAACAATTAAAATCTCCTAGTTAAAATAGTATAAAATTAATACAAAACATACACAAGTGAAAAACACAGCTAAAACAAACATCCCATATAAAAACCACCTGTCCTGATTATGTTAGAAAGCCTGCTTAAATAAAAATGTTCTTACTTGCTCGTGAAAGGTAAGGTGGGAGAGGGCCAGCCTAGCCTCCCATGGAAGGGAGTTCCACAGGGTGGGAGCAGCCACCAAGAAGGCTGTCTCTTCTGTCCTCACCAAATGAGCCTGGGATGGTGGCAGGACCAAGAGAAAGCCTTCCCCAGTCCATCTTAGGGCTCTAGCAGGTTTGTATGGGGAGATGCAGTTTCTCAAATCATCTGGACGTAAACAATACAGAGCTTTATAGGTCATGACCAAGCACTTTGAAATGTGCCCAGAAACAAACTGGTAGGCAGTGAAGCTGTTTCAACAAGGGTCCCTATGCTCCCTATAAATGGCCTTGGTCAGCATTCTAGCTGCAGCGTTTTGGATCTGCTGAAGTTTCTGAACAGTTACCAAGGGCAGCCCCATGTAGAGTCCAGTACAGTAGTCCAAATGGGATGCAATCAAGGCATGTATCACCATAGCCAAATCTGACATGTCAAGGAACAGGTGCAGCTGGAGCACTAGTTTTAGCTGAGCAAATACACTCCTGACCACTGCTGAAACCTGGGCATTCAGGCTCAGAGTTGAGTCCAGGAGCACACCCAAGCTGTGAGCCTGAGATTTCAGGGGGAATGTAATCCTGCCTGGACAAAAGAAGGTTAAGAGGTGATATGATAGCCCTGTTTAAATATTTGAAAGGATGTCATATTGAGGAGGGAGCAAGCTTGTTTTCTGCTGCTCCAGAGAACAGGACCAGGAGCAATAGATGCAAGCTGCAGGAAAAGAGATTCTACCTCAACCTTAGGAGGAACTTTCTGACAGTAAGGGCTGTTCAACAGTGGAACACACTCTCTTGGAGAGTGGTGGAGTCTCCTTCTTTGGAGGTTTTTAAGCAGAGGCCGGATGGCCATCTGTCAGGGATGAATCATAGAGTTGGAAGAGACCACAAGGGCCATCCAGTCCAACCTCCTGCCATACAAGAAATCTCAATCAAAGCATACCCGACAGATGGCCATCCAGCCTCTGCTTAAAGACCTCCAAAGAAGGAGATTGACAGTTCCTGCATGGCAGGGGGTTGGACTGGATGGCCCTTGCGGCCTCTTCCAACTCTATGATTCTATGATTCTATGAATCCCATCCAGTATGGGCAAAGTCCCTATTCCCTGATCTGCCTTATGACTGACCAGGAGCACCTGTGTCTTGTTTGGATTAAGTTTCAATTTCTTTGCCCTCATCCAATCGATCACTTACAACAGACATTGGTTCAGTACAGAGACAGCTTCCTTGGAATCAGATGGAAAGGAGACATAGAGCTGGGTGTCATCTGCATACTGGTAACACCATAACCCAAAGCTCTGGATGACTTCTCCAAGCATTTTCATGTAGATGTTAAACAACATGAGGGACAGAACATAACCCTGAGGAACCCCACAGGCCAACAGCTTGGAGGTTGAACAGGAGTCCCCCAACACCACCTTCTGAGTTCGCCAAAAGCAACTCCTTGTTTGAGCAGTAGCTATCCATAAACAGAACCATCTGGAACCTGCCTGAGAGGTAAAACTGGAATAAAATTTGGATCACCATCTTTTAGTAATTTGGTTTGAATTTACACATATGATCAATAAGGATCAACACTGGAGCTTCTCTTATGTATGCAAGATGAGTTGCAAAGAGGTAACCATGCATTTGATCCAATTAGGCAATAAGATGGATAAGGTTTGAACTAAATTCTATATTTTTGCTTTATCACTGTGAAATAAATCACAAATATATAAATGTCTTTGTCCTCCCATGGTTTAAATTGATTAACTTTATCTGGTTGGAAAAAATGAAGGTGCAGTAAAAAGGGTCTAGTGGGAGAGGAGTTAAGGGCTAATGTGTGTTTCCATTTCCTCCAGATCCCTGTTATCGTGTGTAAGAAGGGGTTTGTTATATTCTTGAAATGTTTGCATTCAGGAAGAAGATGTCCATTTCCTACAGGCTTTGAACATCTAGTTCTATATTAACTCAGGTAGCCAAGATATCCTTACCAATCATCTGGATAACTTGGTTCATTTGGAAAGCTGAAAAGTAATACTCCAAATTTGGTATAGCTAGGGCTCCATATTGTAATTGATTGTTTTGTTTGATGTTTTTTTGTAAATCATGATCTTTTAACCAAAACTATAAACTTTTGCCATCCTTTGCCATAAGCTGAAATATGAGGTAGGAGTGGGTAAGGGTATTGATTGAAACAAGAATAGTAACTAAGATAGAAGAAACATTTTAAGCAATGAAATTCTGCCCAACAGAGAGAGATTTCCCCCCAAAGATCAATGTTACATTTTATCCAGCTGCAAAAAGGTCTATAGTTTTATGGGAAAGCTTGAAATATGTCTTTGATAATTATTATTCCTAAGTATTTGAAACTGGATGGGTATAAATGTATTTTGTTATTTTTTGCCATTACTATTAAGGATCAAGTGGGATATGTAGACAAAGACGTTCTCGTTTTTTTTACATTTACTCTGAACCTTGCCTGTGCGTCAAATTCATTTAGAGTCTGTTCAAGTTCTGGGAATGAGGATTCTATAATCTTGAGGTAATCAAATGTCATCTGCATATAAACTGATTTTATGTTCCTGGTTGTTTATTAACAGGCCAGTGATTTTTGATTTTTTTTTTCTAACAGAGTTTGCCAATGGTTCTATTGCCAGCGCAAGGAGTAGAGGAGAGTGGACAGCCTTGTTTGGTGCCTCTATGAAGTGTGATTGGAAGGCAGTCTATTCTGTTGACAGGTATCATGACTTTTGAACAAATGTATAGTTTTTTTTAAGAAATCCAACAAAACTATCTCCAAAATCCACTTCTTCCAGGATGCCAATCAATCAATCAATCAATCAATCAATAAAGATCTCCATTCTAATTTATCAAGTGCTTTAAGAGTATCCAGTGAAATTAAAATAATTGATGTGTGGGTTTGGTTGGCAAAATGTATTATGTTGAAGGTTCTTCTGAGGGTATCTGCTAATTTGTGGCCTGGCATAAAGCCCCCCTCCCCAAAAATATAATCTGTTATGAAGGAATTTATCCTATTAGAAAGGAGTCTACAATGGATATAATCTGTAATTAATTTTGTTAGACAGAATGAAGGACATTATCTTGGTATCCAAGGGGTTGAACAGACAGTCTGTTTGAGCCTGCTTGGGGCTGGCTTGGAGGGATGGTGTTTAGATGCGCCAAGCAGGATAGAAGCTGGAGTGGCAATTACATGCCAGCTGACCTCTCTCTCCCTTGGGGGCATAGTGCTTAGATGGCACTATCTCCACAGCTGGCTTTTGCAGAGGAAAAGCCGGCTGTATGGGGAAAGGGGTGACTTTTCTTCACCCCAAAAAGGAGAGGATCTTATCTGATACTTTTTGGGCAGAATCTAGCTGGATTGGGGTGGGACAGCTGTTTGCCCTGCCCCAGATCCAGCCTAAAAGGGGTGGTGCTAAACTGCCCCTTTTGGCTGTCTGTGGCGGGATACAGATGGGCAGGGGAAGACGTCTTGGCGGTGTATTCTGCTGAATACGGAGCCTCCAGACCGCCCGCCCCGGGGGCGTGGCTAAGGTGTATGGGGCTTCCACATGGGGGGCAGTGAAGACGCCTCAACTGGGGCCGTTTCTGACCCGCAGTTTCCATACCGCCACTTCGCAGGACGCTGCAAAGAGAGAGGCAGCGTCCTCACGGGCGGCCAAAAACGGGGCTTTTTTTTCTTTTGCCGGCTGGCGGATGTGCAGCTGCGCAGCTGCGGCGCTCAGCACAGGCGGCAGAAAGCCTATGTGCACATTTAAAGCGCCCAAGCCTCTTTAAACTTTTTTCCCCGCCCTGCCCAAGAACAATGGTGGTCTCCTGCCAGCTGGTGATCAGCTGGTGTTGGCATCCTTGTCCTCTTGCACGTTGCTAGTGTCACCAGCATCATGGATGCCTCCTCTCCTTTGGTCCCCGCGCTCTTGCTGAATCTGCAATGCACAGCCACAGCTGTCGCCGCTGCCACCACTGTCCCCCTGCCATCCCCCATCACCTCCCTTGTACATATGTAAATATTTAAAGTTTTAGCGTTTTTTATTGTTAGGTGAAAATGGCGCAGGAATGTGTGTAGGGGTGCACTTTAAATTCCAAACTTTCCACGATTCTAGCAGCGCATGCGTACATGTTGCTCTAGGGTTAGGGTTAGGGTTAGGGTTACGAGTCTTAAAATGCGCTGCAGCTATGCTGCAGCTTCCACACCTGCATGGCATCTGACGCTGCAATTAAAGCCTGACTGCAAACTGCGCATGTTCCAGGACCCCGACTCATTATGCGACGCAGCAGACACGGAGCTTTTAAATGGGCAACTTAAATTAGCGGCGTAGCAATTCTGGTGTACCGGTGCAGCAGCTTATAGACGGAGATGCGCAGCTGCGCACTATATAGAAAAGAAGCGGGGAAAAGCGGCACCTTTTTAATGCCGCTTCTTCCCGCTTGGGGCGTGCGGGCGGTGTGTTCATGGCGGCATTCAGGTAAGGGCCGTCTGAAGGCTATACCTTCATGACGTCATGAACACACCCCTTTTTGCCCGTCTGTATCCTGCCTGTGTCTCCCCTCCCCTGGTTGATAAGAGTGATAGGTCTGAATGATTCTTTGGAAGGATTGTTTTCTTTTGTTTTAGGTTGAGGGATGATTGTCAATTGCTTCCAACTCTTGGGTGGGGGAGCTTGATATATCAATTCATTGTAAAGGTTGTGAAGGGATGAGACAACTTATGATAAATTTATAGAATTCCTCATTAAAACCATCAGGAACCAGTGATTCCCCACATTTTAGATTATGAATTTATGATAAAGGCTTGATTTAACTGTCTGTAATGGGGCTATTAAGAGCCACTTTGTGTGCTGGCTTTAATTTTGTCCAGTTAAAAGACATGACGAAATAGTGATGTCAAGCTCTTTAGAGGAGTATAGCTTAAAATAGATGTCCTGGAATTTTTTAAATTATTATTTCATTTGTTTTGGTCTTTAATGTTCCCTTTTCTGATGTGATGTGTGGAATTAATTTTTTTCCACCCTTTTAAAACTAGGTGTGTCAATAGTCTCAAATTCTTATTAGTGTTGTGGTAATAATATGCTTTTCTCTATTATTGGGAAGTCTGGATTCTTCTGAGGTCTAGCTCTTCAAGATCTGCCTTTTTTAAATCAATAATTTAAGTATGTTTTTATCCTGGGAGATTTTATGGGTATGATTTAGTTCAGCAATTTCCATCAATAGTGCATTTCTGCTAGCTTAGCTTTGTTTTATGTTCAACAGTAAGCCTGCCTTTGCACTTCCTTCTTTGACCTTCCTCAGTAGTTGTTCTAGGTCAGTGGTAGCAAACCTATGGCATGCATGCCAGAGATGGCACTCGGAGCCCCCTCTGTAGGAACGCACACTGTCACCTCACCACAGAGTTTGCCATTGTTTGTTACTAGAAAGCCAGAGGGATGTGGCACTTTGCGATAAATAAGTGGGTTTTGGGTTGCAGTTGGGGCACTCAGTCTCTAAAAGGTTCACCATCACTGCTCTAAATCTTCAACATGGTGTTGTCTGAATATCTTAGATTATTGATGTAACTTCCTCCTATTTTCACTCCTCCTGCTTCTCTGTCCAAGCCTGCTTTTCTTATAGTATATAGACAGATCTTTAGCACCTTTGAGACTAACTGAAAAAAAGAAGATGGCAGCAGGAGCTTTCATAGACTAAAGTCTACTTTCTCACATGCATTTGGTGGAGTGATCTTACAGACCAACATGGCTACATCTTTGAATTCCTTTCTTATAATATGTTCTGCATGCAAGTTAAAAAGATAGGATGAAAAGATGATCCCTGTGATAACTATTTGGTTTTTCTGTGTTCTGTTCTCATCAGGACTGTCAGATGTGTTGGCACTCCCATGTCTTTAAGGGTGTTCCACAGCCTTTCATGACCTGTGCAGTCATTGCTGTAGTCGATAAAGATTTAAGGGTATCCCCTAATAATGCCTGTGGGGTATCAAGATTTTTATTTTATTTATATATAAAAAAAGCTTAATGGTATTTTGTATCAATTTTTAAAATGAACATCTAGTAATAGATAGGGGAAAATAATAAAATTTTACTTGGTTGTGATTTTATTACTGGGACCCAATCTAGTATTAAAGGTGCATGATCAAAGTAAAGGATATAGCTAAGAAAACATTCTGTATTTGTGACACGACTATTTTACTGACAAAGAAATTATCTATCCTGGAATGGGACTGATGAGCAGGGGAGTAGAAAATATAGTCCTTTTCACCTAGATGAAGGGTTCTCCATGGGTCTAACAAACCCATATAGATGCTATTCAAAGGGAATAAAGGGAGCATTGCTGTCTTATCTTTTGCATGATATGATCTATCTGTTATTGGACCCATTATAGCATTAGACACTTCAAACAATAATCTCACATTTGCGAAGCTATTTAGCATGTGTAAAAAGATTTTGTTTTGATCTTTATTGAGAGTGTAAAAGTTTCCTATCAAGAACAGCTAACCCATCAGTTTCCCCTTGTAAAATAATATATCTCCCTTCAGTATTCTTTATAATATCATGCAATTGAAACTGAGGATTTTAAAATAAAAAAATAGTAGTGAGATCCTTGACTTTCCTTGTCCCTCTCATTACAAACTGTTGCTCAAATTGTGATGAAGGGAGGACTAGTTTAGAGCCTCTCTTGTGTAGCTCTTGTAATAATAGAATGTTGTAATACTGATTCCAATCCCTTTATGTTTAAAATAAGTATCCTTATTCCATTCATAATACCAGAGTTTCCAGTCGGAGGTATGATTCTGTATTTCCTCTGCCCTCCATGGCACTTCTGGCTGGGGTGGGTAGAGGGATAGTTTGCCGGTATCCAGATCTGGACACACTAACAAACAATCATCAACAATTAAACAACAGAACTTAAATAAAACTAGAAGGGGAACTTCATCCATCGGTAGGCTTCTGACTGAATCACTGAGATCTGGTCTTCTCTGGAGAAAGTATAACTGAGATGTTTTTACATTACTGGTATATGTTGTTGTTCTGTGCCTCCAAGTCACTTCTGACTTGTGGTGACCCTAATGTGATCCTATCATGGGTTAGTCTCTGTTAAAGTGATAGAGAGTGGAGCATAAGTGTGTGCAAATTGCTAAGGGATTTGACTATATGGTGTCTTTGGCAGACTTATTACAGACCATGTACAGAGATCCTCTTGCTTGGGGTCATTGCTTATTCTCCACATTGTGGCAGTGGGGTTATTGTTTTCTCTCAGCATCATGAATCTTTTGAAATGGCTGCTTTCCCTATAACATCCAAAGCTGTGAAGCACCTCTTGACCATATAGCAAGTTCCAAGCAGTTAAGTGGTTTGAAAGAATGTGGTGGGTTTTTTTTTTATTTTAGAAGCTCAAGGTTTTTTTGCACTGTTGAGTTGTATTTCTTTCTTTTTTTCCATTAGACTGTTTTCCATTTTGACTTGTAAGAGTCTGCTATAGGAAGGTCTTCTCTTCTTATTTCCTCTTCCAGTTCTTTTGGGACTTGCATGTCTAAGGGCACTCGGATATATAGTAGTTGGGAGCGAGTGGATACAATCATGTTGGGTTTGTCTTTTGTTATTATTAATTTAAAGGGGAATCCCCAGTGCTATTTGGCACCTTTATGCAATAATACAGTCAGGGTCTGAGTCTATATCATTCTTAGGGTTTCTAGTGATAAATCTTGAAATACTTGACTAGCATTGCCCTCATATTTGGGATCTGAAAGAGCACTGAGTTAAGTGAAAATTATGGCTTTTTCCCTGTGGTTGTGGAGGGAGAGCCGTTCTATTTGACTTACATTGTACTATTCTGCTGAATGTGAATCATTCCTCCTCTTATGTTGTTAAGTACTTCTGTACGCAGTGCAGAGTGAAGTTATGAATGTCTGTGCCCCAAAATGTGGTGCATGCCAACAGCTTTAAGGAAATGTAGGTTTATTTTGGAATAGATTGACAACTATTAGCTATTGGTTTTTGCCACCATGGTCTCTATAGTCTGTTCCCAGAAGCATTTAACTAAGTAGTAGGGATAAAATAAATCTTGGTCTTAACTTTACGAGTTCTTTTTTTTTTTTTACTTATGTTTTCCTTTTTAGTGGTAAACCTTTCTTGAATAATTTATGTATTCATTTATTGAATTTATGCATGTCAACCTATTAAAGGCTGCAGAATACTGTACAACAGCTCACATAGAGCAAGTACAAAAAAGTTGCAACAAAAACAACTTTGTGAATAAAACATTGACTGGCATTAGTAAAGAAATGCTTCTTTAAAGAAAAGGTTATTCTATAGAGACTTAGGACTTTATCACATGAACCTCTTTCTCACGTGAGTCTTGCAGCAGTCATGTTACCAAAAGAGGACGAAAAGATACCAGATTTAGAGTTTTCATTACTACACCTCTCGTCAATAATGCAATGGGCTTACAGCAGCGAGGGTCACTGTGTTCTCTCTTCCTCATTCACCCTTCACTCCACCTCCCTATTTAGCATGCCTTCTCCTGCCCCCCACCCCCCGCCCATCCTGCCAAAGAGAAATTGTAGCTTCTCTTCACAAGCAGGCTCTGGTATTTCTCCTTTGGCCGATGGGAGGAGGCAAGGAGAAAAGAAAGTTTTAAAAACCCAGCCTGCTCTGAAATAGGGAGAGCGGACAGAGGAGACACTGATACATGTCTGCCCAATACTGGAACTGCATTCCAGTCTATGCTTATGCCTTTGCTGCTAACATTTCATATATTCTTTAAAAATTATACTTCCTAGGAGATTATCACACACATTTTTAAAAAACAAACAATTTACCCCAGCCAAATTCAATTTGAATTTGGGATACATCCAGATTTTATTGCATGGATTTTTGCTGCTGATGCTGGCAGGTGGATGCATCCCAGGTAACATCCAGATAGAATCCGAGTTCTGCTGGCTTCTTTTCAAAGCTGGGATGTTCCTGGCTTTGCAAATCAGCCAGCTGAAGTCAGATTCTAGCCAGATGTCATCTGGGATGCACCCACCCAACAGTGGCAAAAATCCATGCAATAAAATCTGGACATTGCAGCAGTAAATCAGTTTTTTTAAAAATTGTGCAATAATCTCCCTTTTTTGACAATTGTGAAGTTTAGACTTTGCTCTTCAAATACAGAGAAACAAACTATGACTGAAGATCAGGTTTTATGATGAAAATCATCATTTTATACCCCTGAGGCTGATTTTAATATGTTAATGTAAACCTAAGTAGATTTAACAAAGAGGTTCCTTGAGCTAGACAAAGCTGCATAGAGTAAGAAAATGGCTGTTCTTGGGTATGTTCTTCAGGAGTTCCCACAAGGAAAAGTAAATAAAAGAAGATTCTGTGGAACAAATCAAGTTAGCAGCATATAAATTTTGATACTTCAGTACAGTGGGTCCTCCCCGTATGTGGGGGATCCATTCTGGTGTGCTGGGGGTGACCGAGAGGGCTCCTTTTGGGGGCCATTGGGAGGTAGAGCAGGAGGGCAGACCTGGGAAAGAGAGGCCTCTCTGAGTAGGAAACAACCTGGAGGCACAAAACACACACATACACAGCCCCCCCCCCCCGGGTTCAGAGGGAAGAGCATTTTGGGGCCCCTCAAAGGCAGCAAACCACAGCCTCCAAGATTCCCTAGCACTGAGCTGTGGCAGGTTTTTGGTTTGTTTTTGTTTTTGGTTACCGGGGATTATATTTAAATCATTATATTTGTCTTCTCCATTTTTTAAAACAAAATTTATCTTCTAAATTGTATACATAAGAGGTGTGGTGTAATGGTTTGAGTGTTGGACTATAACTGGAGAAGAGGTTCAAATACCAGCTTGGCCATGATAACCCACTGGGTGATCATGGGCAAGTTATACTGGCTCAGCCTCATAGGATGGCAATGGAAGGCACAGAACAACCACAAACAAATACATGTTAACTGCCTTCCCCCCATATTTTTACGAGCAATGATAAACCCAAATGTTTCTGTTCAGAAGCTAAGTAACAATTGCCCTTTTGTAGCAGAGCTATATGCGCTGATATGATTAAACTTCACAGAGCATAGAAGGTACAAGTGATGATAGAACCAGACAGAATTTTCCTCCCCTTTCATCAAACACAACTGCTCTCTTTCAATGAACAGTTGATATGCCACATCCACTACACAGTTCCTGTTAGCAGCTGAATTCCAGATTCCATTATTCAAGTAACACTGAGATGTTTTACATATCTAGGTATTATGCAGAGACACGCATTATGATGTAGTAGACTGAATGTTTGACTAGGCCTCTGGTACACAAGGGTTCAAATCCCTGCTCAGTCATAGGAACCTACTAGGTGACTTCAGAGGAAGGCAGTGGCAACCTCCCTCTGAAGAAATATTACCAAGAAAACCCTGTGATAAGTTCATCCCATGGCTGTTGACAATAACAGGAAATATGCAAACATATTTTCATATACACCAGGTGCCACTGGTGGAAGGCAACCATGGAATGTAACCCTTTATTTTTCCCAAAGACATGTTCAGGGGTGGCCATGTTGGCCATACAGCAAAGTACAAGAACATCCAAATTCCACAAAAGAGCATGGGCATCCTACACCCACCCCTTTCCCCAACAGATCGGGGCCTGAGCAGCCACAGCAGCAGCCCCGGAGGCCGCGATCCACCGCTTCTCCAGGCCTTGGGGAAGTGGCAAAATGCCACTTCCCTGTGGCCTGGAAATGCCCCAAGGACATCCCGACAGCAGCGGGGAAAGAGAGAAAGGGGCCGCTCAGCCCCTTTCTCTTCCGTATTGCTGGCACGGCCGTGTAAAGACTGTACCAGTGATATGTGCAGTGAAAGGAGCTCCTTCCAGTGCCGTTGAAAGGGCGTCACAAATGCCCTACAGTGGCACGGGCACGTCATGCCCATGCTGTGTTGGCTGTGGCACGGTCGTGACGTCATAATGGCAGCGCCCATGTATACAGGGCACCGCCATTATCACGCCACTGTTACGTGCTATGGTTGTGGGGCATCTGTAAAGGACCCTAGCACGCAAAGCGCCAGTATGGATACCACCACTGTTTTTAGGCCAACCAAATGCACAAAATACTTGTTGCCAGCTTTCAAAGCTCCAATGGCTTCTTCATCAAACAAAGGTGTTAAAAATCATGCAGCAGGCATTTTTTAAAAATAACGTCGTTAAAGTCATTGGTCTATATTCTATAAAAATGTTGTTGTTCACAGTTGTAATATGTTGGAGGTATATTCGTGTAGGCAGGCCATTCCTCTATCTGGGGCTGTCTCCACTCTCATTCTACATTGTGGATTCTGGGAGAATTGTAATGTCCAGGAAATTCCTCTGTTCTTTATTTCAACATATTTTGGAGGGCTGCATGAACCAGCTGCATTCTGCTCTCCTGAAAATGATTTGCCTGCAAAGCTAAACACACACACACATATACACAAGAGGATGTGGCTCAATCTGACATTATTTGTTAGAAGAGATGAATGTAGTTTTATGTGTTGGAAAGAAAACAAAACGAACAGATAAGGATTTATGCATCAATCTGTAGTTGCTGAATACTTAGCAGTCAGTCAGCTTATCTAGATCATTGTTTAAAACAGTGTTAGGTTATTCATCTTTCTGTCCGCCAGCAGTAGATCATTCAGTACTGGAGAAAAGAATGTTCCTTGTTTTCAGAATTAAAGTTTGTTGTGCTCCCTTTTGTGACATAATTTAAGGTCACAACCATCCTGTTTTACATGCATAAAACAGACCTCACTGTAGCAAAATCCTCCCTCATTGCATACCCATGATTGAAATATATCTTCTAATATAACCTCTCTTTTACTAAATGGATACACAAAACAATCTGATCCAGAGGTGGAAAAATTAGTGAGTAAGGATTAGCATTTTATGTTAATCATGGAATCATTAATAAGTCTTATCCACCCACTGCAAATCAATTTACTTTGAAAGGGGGAGAATTTTTTACACAATTAAGAGCCACTCCAGACAAGAAGTAAGTATTTGAAATTCCCATGTTTGGTTATTATATAGCCCAATTTTATTGTGGCTATCCAGATTATGTTTTCTCCATTCCAAAGTATTTCCTTGGAACTACCAAGGACTATTCATTCCTACTTATTCAGTCTAAATTAACACAGTAAAATGTATATCTACATTTTGTGCATTTGTATTGTTCCAGCTAAGATGGCTGCCACCAGTAAAACACAGCTATTGTTTCCAGGACAGAGATTCAACAGAGATCAGGTAAGGGAAAGATGAATTTTTGTATCAAAACAAAAGGATCCTTTCCCCCCTAGTGTGATATGGCTGTGAAGTAGAGTGACTGTAACTCCTGAATAAAGTTGGCCCAGTGGAGATTGGTGAAATCAGTTTCTGAATTGTTGCATCAGTTTAGATGTGGGACATGATTGGAGGAAGTGAAGGAGAAAGAACACAAGGGGGGACTGAGAGAATCCTATGAAATAGTTTGTATACAAATTTGTGAATAGGCATGTAAAATCAAAACAAAAAGATCTGGAAACTCTTAACTCTTTCCAAGATGACCTCATCCTCATATGTTTGAGACTAAATTAATTTTACTCTGGTGTTCAAGCATAAATGTTTACACAGACATTCCTACAATTAACACCATATCAGAATAAAGATAAAAAATATATATCACTAAACTTTCCTTGTCCCTGTTTTAAGCTTTGGTTAAAAGAAAACGGCTGCATGAATTTTTGAAACTTCCATTTCTCATACAGTCTTCACAAAACCTTCTCTCATTTTCTCCTTTCCCCTCCTTTATAGAGATTATCATACACAGATGTGATAAGGACGGGATCACTACCCCATCCTTATCCTGTCTTTGATTGTAATCCTGTGAAAGGCTTTCCAACCGCAGTGCTATTTTTCTGTTGAAGTGGCATTGCAATAATGTGAACTCCTGTTAATGCAAAATGCTGGGCAATTCAATGACAGGATCTGTGTGATGTTGTTTGAAAGTCTTTTGTGCGATTTTAGTTAATCGTGCTTTCTGGATGGGATAATGATGGGATAAGCACAATGTCGTATGAAAATCTTCACACAATTTTGCTATAAGAATGGGGAAAGGATGGGACAAAAATGATTCGTCTCCCTTCTGATTATCTCCTATAATCTCATCTTCTTTTACTATTGTTGTTTGTGCCTTCAAATGCAGCCTGTAAGGTCAGAAATGGAGTACCTGTCTGCACCCACATGGTCAAGGACCACACGTCTGACATCAAACATCACACCAGGGGCCTTCAGGAAAGATGTGATGGTAGCAATATGTAAGGGCTGTCCAATCTGCTGGCTGTTTCCAGAAAACTCCACAGCATACAGCCCATCTTCTGGGACTAGATTAAGACCACCTTGAACCAGGATTGATCCAGGACTGCCAGACCAGCATCTGGATTTCCCAATCCAGGAATAATCCAGACAAGATAATGCAAGGCCTGATGGGACAGGAGCCTTCTGGCTCATGCATTCAGGTCCGGTATTGCCTGTTTTCATTGGCAGATTTTAAACTTAATTCATATCCAAATTTACTTTAATTGGTTAGTTTGTATTGCTGATGTTCCTGAGAAAACAGAGAAATCACATAATTTAACTCTTTCAAGCCTTTAAAAATATTTTCCCCCCATATATTGGTAAAGATATCTTTGAGAACTATGAGAGTACGGACTTGCTTACTATTCTCCTGCTCTGGTGCTGTAACAGAAGGCAGAGTGCCAAAAGTGCAGTAGCTGAGGGAACAAGCACTGTCAGAAAACAAACAGTCTGGAGTCAGGAGTCATAAATCAAAGTAGAGCCCACATAGAAGTGGCAAGATATCTGAGTCAAGAAACAGTCCAGGGTTGTATATTATAATAGATGCAGACTGAGAAATGGTGAAAGGCTCTTGAATTATAAAGATAGGTGACTCAGTCCCACCCAACATGCAGACATATCTCTGCTGTCTGTACACAGCCTCTCACTTCACCTGCAGGGAAGAGAGTGGCTTTATGCCAAATGCTGATGCCTTCACCTTTACACAGACATGGAGCTTTCTCCTCTACCTCCTGCTCCTCTGGAGAATTCAGATGTCTGTCAGATTAAGCCTAGATGAGGGCAAGGCTGTTGTATGCCTCTTTTGTCTTCCGAAGCATGACAACCATTTGCTTTTATGTTAGTCATAATTCTGTTCTAAACTCTCACAGTACACATTCAAATGTTTAATTTATTTTTTTTAGAATAATGCACAGTGAACTGATAGCCAGCATAGTGTAGTAGTTTGATCATTTGACTATGACTCTGGAGACCAGGTTTTGAATCCTTTTTCAACTGTGATCTTGGGCAAGTCACACTCTCTCAGCCTCAGAGGAAGGCAAAGGCAAACCTAACAACAGCACAGTGTATTTTGATATATTTAAACAACCAAAAATCATGCATACTGAAAAGCGCTAACATAGGAATCACCATGCTGTCAGGATTATCTAGTCAAACATGTACTCACAGTGTTATATAAATTTACCAGTATCTGCTCTTGTAACCTTACTAATGAAAATTCCACACAAACAGCACCCTAGCCAGTCTTTCCTTTTCATTCTGCTCAGTGCCAATTAGATAAATGAAATTTCATTTCATTTGGATAAGGATATTACACATATTAAATTGCATATAGAGGAATTATGCTTATTTTACTCCTGGGATGGAAATCTTCTTTCAGTAGGGAGGGGCACTGTGGATGGGAGAGAAGACTGAATTGTAACTGGATGCTGCTGCAAGACTTTCAAAAATTCTGGCACTGGGTGTCTATTTGGAACTGTTTGAGGCAGAAAAATATCTTAGATTAACATTGTTATGTAAACAATGTTGTACATTGATTGTTTGGCAACAGAAAAGTGGGGTATAAATAAAGTTATTATTATTAGTAGTAGTAGTAGCATTAGCATACATTGTTATATAATGTTATTCAGAGATAAAGAACAACTGTAGAGATATGGAACTGTATCCCATTGTTATGTAATACTTTTCCTCTCTTTGATTGTTCTATCAAATAACTCTTACAGAAATTAATTGTGTCTGTTTTAATACCCTCCCTGCATTGTATCTAAACCAATACCATAGGAAGAGTTTTGGTACAGTGATGGGATAATTAAATAATCTTAAAGAAATAAATCTTAAAGAAAAATGGTCATGCTAATATATAGTAGTGAAAAACTGCGGAGAAACCAATCACAACTGGTTCTTCAGTTTTATCAAGGCCTGAAAGAGACAGTTATATTGGGAGAAGAGCCACTTGAAGAAGGTATCTATGTTCAGAAATGCACCATTGGTTTAATAAAACTCAACAGCATTTGAAATTTGTCTTTTTTTTTGGTTGTTGTTGTTTTCCTGTCACATGTGCCTCTTGTTCTATTTGCTGCTTCTACTTTTGAGCATCAGGTTGAAACTAAGGCTACTTCTGTATTTATTTAATCATTCTAAATGCTTCATTAATAATCAAACTATGGTATCAAGGGGCAGCTCTAAGCACCAAAGCATTGCAGAAAAACTGGCAGGGCTGTACATAATTCTGTTTCATGTAATTGGCCAATTAGACCATGCCTTTTCCAAAATAAACTGCATGGAACATAATACAACATTATTTAGGAAGAGAACATACAATATTTTTGTGGCTGTTTTAATACCCTTTTTGCATAGTATCCAAACCAATACAATAGGAAGAGGTTTGACACAGTGATGGGGTAATTGAATGCAAGGTGATCATTTCTTAATTTTGAAGCTAGTAAAAACATATCCAAAAGATCTTCTCAATTCTGGGTCCATAAATGGTATTCCAAAAACATAAATCATCACAGGGAGATTCTAGAGGTTAGAAGTGAAAAAGAAAAAGAAAGCAGCAAGTTGCTTCCAGCAGAGAAAGCCCAATAAAACACAAGTGATTTAAATCAGTGCTATGCCATTAAAGTGAATTCTGTATATAATGGTGGACTGGAGCCAGGAGTTGCTGGATCAAAGCACAGGCACTTTTTCATTATTAGGCCTTCTTTTCACTTCAGTGGTTAGCTGCAATGCTGACTATAGCTGAGGAACAACAAATTTCCCAACAATAGTATATAGTTGGCTGCATTCACACTGCAGAAATAATCCAAGTTGACTCCACTTTAACTGCCATGGCTCAGTGTTATGGAATTCTGGGAACTGTAGTTTTGTAAGACATTTAGCCTTCTCTGTAAAAGACCTTTGGTGCCACAACAAACTACAGTTCCCAGAATTCCGTGGCACTGAGTCATAGCCATTAGAATGATGTCAACTTGGATTATTTCTACAGAGTGGATGCAACCGTTTCAAGTTATTTCCTGAAGTAATGTAGTATTTTGCAGTATTTTGTTATGCAGCAATTAAAACCCATTAGCTTTACTGAAAACCCTGTTACTTTTGGGAAACAAAACTGCATGGATTAGCACAGATGCTTGCATTTCAGGAAATTTTGGAGGGAATAGTTGTGGCAGTGGGAACTACCATACTGAGCACTTGCACATCAAGATGTACACTATATCCATATTGGTTATGTATGACCCCAAACCCCAGGCCTAATTTGACCCATGAGAACAATATTTTTAAATTGCCAAACTCTTGACAAGAGAGGTTGTCTTGGGCTGCTGAGAAATCACCAGCCTTGTTAAAAATTTTCTCTTCCAGCACAGAATAGGCAAGAAGCACTTTAAAAAGAAAGAAATCATGATTTCTACAATTTGTGCAAGCATATCTCTGCACAAAGCTACTGAACACAAATGCAGTCCAAATATTTTCCACAAAAGATTTCAATGATGTCCACAATCCATTCCCTCTTCTATCCCATGCTCTAAGTAGGTATCTACAGAAATCTTCAAAGGGGCAACAAAAAAGGAGGGGGGAGAAGGGGGGGAGGAATGAGACAGCATCCTCAAGACTATCTGGTTTTCATTTTCCCATATTCTTTTTTTGGATATAAACCCACTTACTTGCCCTCCAATGTGATATAAACCATCCTATGCCAGCAATGCCCACCTACACTCTACCTTGGCTGAACGGGATAGTCTCCACACAAGATGATACAATCCAATATCAAAATGGAAATACTCAAAAACTAGAATATTTCATCCTTCTTAGACACACTGTAAGGGATTTACAGGTTGTGGTCCTTGAACAAGGAAATTGCAAAGAAAGAGAAGCAGCTGAATTAAATTATATTCACATATTCCAATCAATTAGCAGAGGTATGAACAGACAATAGCTTTATGCATTACATATATTAATTAAGGTATTCTCACTATTGTACATTTAACAAAAGAGATTTCTTAGAGTTTTAAACTCAAGGAAACTGACTTTTGGTAAGCAGATTTATTGCTTTCACACAACAACACTAACTGACCACTGTAGAGAGCTGAAGACCTGTATCACTTCACCCAGCCCTTTGAAAAATCTGGGCAAAAGACAAATGTGCATCTTTCTGGATCCTATTATATTCTGTCCCAACTGTATAAATATGCTTTATACTTTAGGTGTTACTACAACGTGATTCAAAAAGAATGGTGCTAAAGTAATACTCTTCTTATTCAGTTTTGCACTATTCTTTTTGAATCACCCTGTATTGCTCAGTATTACATCTGAAGGACTGGGTTTATATCGACATTCCTTATTCCCTCCCCCCCTTTACTTCTTTTTATAGATAAATCTTACTATGGTTTCTCCTAGAGATATAGGCTGGATCAACACATCAAGACAGACTATCAAGAGTTTTCAAAGAGGTAACTATGCTCGATTATTTCAGCATAAAAAGACATTAAGAAATCCAATGGCACCTTTGAGTAACTTAGGAAAATATATTTCTAGCGTAATTTTTCATGGACTACAAGAGACTTCCATGCATCTGATTTAGTAGACTATAATCCATCAAAGATTAGGCTAGAAATGTATTTTTCCCCATTAGTTTCAAAGACGTTAATAGCCATGTTCTGTGTTTGTTAACATCTGCAAGATTCCTCACCATCACCACAATGAGACTTTTTCTTTTTCCTTGAAGGGTCAGCATATTTGCACTAAAATGTGCAATGCAAGGCAAGAAAGTTATTTTTGTTCTTTACAATATATTCTGTCTACCTGATCTTTATGAAACAAATTGCATATTCAAAACATGATTTATTCTGTGAAAAACTATTGTCTTTTCCCACTGTAAAGCAAAGTATGAGCAAACAGAGACAGCAAGATCACAAGAGCGCTTACTGATGAATCCAAGGTTTCTTAAGTGATGAAAGTCCATATAAACAGGCAGTATAATTTTGTTGAGCTACGGTTCTTTTGTGCAATTTCAGAAGTTGCAGAAAAATTATTCTTGCTGGGACCAAAAATGGCAGGAAATATGTTAGAGGTGAGGGGGAAAAGTATGTTGCTTCTCATTCTATTGAGAAAGAATGAGACTAATGAGGTTTGACAGCCCTAAAAGAGTCCAGTATAAAAGGATTTTCAGATATAAAATGGGAACAGTGACCTGCAGGATTGCGATGGGGATTAGTAAAGATGGCAAAGCACTGTATATTATGGTAATCACTCCACTTACAGAAACTCACTTGTGGAAGGGATGCTGGGCATACTGTGCCTTACACTATAAAAAGCTCACAGTAAAGTAAAACTGCAAATAATAAAATGACTGTGTTCAAAGGCTTAAGGTGCATTTGTATTGACGTACAAGCTGGTCTTCCTAGTTATTTCATTATGAATTATTATGACTGATGCCCTAGAAGCACCAAAAAAGAATGAAAGAAAGAAAGAAGTAATGGCTCTCTGCCTCTTTCTTCCTTAGTATTCAAGGAGGACTAACAGCCTTGACAATAATGTCTTGCTGTGGAGAGACACCTTGATGTAGGAGGCAGTTATCAATGATCCAAGGCCACTGCTTTGAATTAGAAAACAAAAATGTCAACCTTATAATAAACAGTTGTTCCATGTGTACATTTTATGCAAACCATTTTCTACCACCTTTGTAATGTTGGCAGGCATACAAAAAAGAGCAACAAAGACTCAGGTGGCCTCACATGACCTGTGTTTAGCAACTCCACTTACTCTTTCATAGAGTCAAAGAACCATAGAGTTGGAAGGTTCCACAAAGGTCATCTAGTCAAACTCCCTGCAACTAAATATACAACTAAAGCACTCCTGAAAGATGCCCATCCAACCTCTGTTTAAAGACCTCCAAAGAAGATCCCACAACCCTCTGGGGCAGTCTATTTCAGTCAAACAGCTGTCTGAATCAAGAGGGTCTTCCTAAGTTCAGGTGGAATCTCTTTTCTTGTAATGTAAGGCGGGTTACAGATGGGCAGGGGAGGACGTCTTGGAGGTGTATTTAGCTGAATGCGGAGCCTCCAGACGGCCCGCCCCGGGGGCGTGCTTCAGGTGTTGGAGCTTCCACACGGGGGGGCTTGAAGACGCCTCACCTGGGTCCGTTTCGGACCCGGAGCTTCCATACCGCCGCCTCGGAGGATGCTGCAAAAAGAGAGGCAGCTTCCGCACGGGTGACCTAAACCGCGGCTTTTTTTTTTCTTTTGCCGCATGAGAAGTGCGCAGCTTCGCAGCTGCAGCGCTAAGCAGTGGCGGCAGAAAGCCTGTCTGCGCATTTAAAGCGCCCAAGCCCCTTTAAACTTTCTCTCATCTACGAGGCCATGGAGGCTGGCATCTATGTGCCAGGGAACCCCAGCATCAACATCACAGGCCAGCAGATCGGGCCCCTGATACTGGCTGACAGTGCCTACCCCATTCGGAAGTGGCTCATGACCCCCTTGAAGAGACAGAGAAGAAGGCAGCAGGGGAGACTGTGAGGAATGCCCTGGCAGATTTTTTTCTGACAAGGAGAATCTGAAGGATGGCTCCTATGCCATCATCTGTGATGTCACAGTGCATTGTTCTGTAATAGCATAAGCACATGAATAAATGTATCCCATTATCCACAGTTTGAGTCTGCCTATCATTCCTGATCTGTGCTGTGGGCATGTTTTGCCACGTGCCTGAGGGGGACACACACAAACACACACACACAAAAGGTCTCCTGGCGCCTGTTTTCCTGGGGCAAAAAGATACATCAGCTCCAACTGCCAATTGTCCCTTTGACAATGTATCAATCCCCCTCAAATTCAAGCTTTCCTAATGGCCCATTTGAATGTATCAATGGGGCACCCAGAGGACATCTATTGGGGGAGAGATTCAAACTGCTCCTCTGAAAACTTTCATTGGCCTAGGACCACCTTGGCCTAACGGCCCAGAGCCGCAGGTGCCCATATATACCCGTGCGCAACTGTGCAAGACCCCAGGATGGCGATCAACATGGCAGAGCCACGCAGGAGGGTCCCGGTCCGAATCGCCTACTGGACAGACGAAGAGGTCGGGATCCTCCTGGACTCCCTGATGCCACAGGCAGCTGCGAGGAGAGTGATGGCTAGCACCAACAAGCCCAACCGGGGGCATTTTCTTGAAGCATCTCGTGCCCTCCGAAACCAAGGGTTTCAAAGAACGCTGCACCAATGCAGAGTGAAGTTTAAAACTCTGAAGGCAGCGTTCTTTGAAACCCTTGAGGATTTCGGAGAGGCGCCCCCGGTTGACAGGCAGCCACCATTCTTCTCGCGGCTGAAGGACCTGTGGATCAGGGGAGATCGGCCCAGACCGGAAGATCGCCGTCCTCCAGGTAAGCCAGAGCTCTTGCCATGCCCCGTCCTCCCTTCCTTGACCCTTCCCTTGCCCTCCTCTCCTTCCTGCATGGTGCCAATGCCATCCCTCCTCTTCCCTTCTGCAGGCGTGCGGCCGAGGCGGAGGCGGAGGGAGGGAGGGCACCCTGCCAGGTCGCCCTCTCCACCATCCTCGGGGGACGAGGATGTCCCCGAGGGTGGGCCACAGCCAGGACCAGCTACTGTGGCCCCTCCGCAGCCAGAGCAGGCTCCTCTGGCGGCAGGTAGGTCCCCAGGGTGAGGGGTGGGGGTTGCCTGCCTGCAGCCCCCACGACACTTGTGCCCTCGTCTGCCATGCCAGCATGGTAACTTGGGCCTTTCCTTCCTCTTTTGCAGGGCTTGAAGTCCTCGCTGCTGTTGCTGCCGCCGAGGAAGAGGAGCCTGGGCCGAGCCGCCGCCTGCCAGGAGAGCCAGGGCACTTGGCCCTCGATGCCAGTGCCCTGGATCGTGTCCTCCAAGCCCGGCAGCAAGGTAAGTGTAGAGGTAAACCCAGGGAAGGGAGTGGGGGGACCCAGAAACCCTGCCTGTGGGAGTGGGTGATGGGCTCCACAGGCTGATCCTAACCATCCTCTTTCTTTTCCCCCCACAGAGAACCGGACGGAGAGGAGGTTCACTGCGCTGGAGGAGAAAGTGGACAAGCTGGCGGAGAGAGTCTCCTCCATGGAAGAGACCCTCCAGGAACTCCTCCGCCGGCTGCCTGCCCCACCGCCTCCTCCCCCTCCCTGAAGCAGCTTCCCTCCCCTGCCCCCTCTGCCATCCCCCCTTCACCCTCCCTCTTCCCTTTGTAAATAGTTGTAAATAAGATTTTTATTGTTGTTATTGTTGTTAATAAAAAACTTTATTTTTTAAAAAAATGTGTGTGGTTAATTATGTGCAACTGCGGCAGTGTGGCTGTGAGTGTGAATGAGGCGCAACTGTGCAGTCTAAAGCTAGGCAGGAGTGGTGTGAGGTAGCAATCTCCAAACTCTGTCCTTCCAGGCATTTGGACTTCATGTCCCAGAATCCCAGACCACAGGGCAAGGTGGCTGGGGATTCTGGGAGATGAAGTCCAAACGCCTGGAAGGACAGAGTTTGGACATTGCTGCTTTGGGGACCAGTGAGCCAGGCATGGTGGGAGGAGAGAACAGGAAGGGTAGAATAGAGTAGATAGGGCTGGGAGGGAACACATGCCCTGGGAGGCGAAATGATGTCTTTATGGGACATCATGGGACCTAGTGCCTTGTCAGTGCTCCCTGCCCCTTGATCCCAGGCCCTCTCTAGTTGCCCTTTGCCTATGGGGGCAAGTTTAGAGGGCATCAAAAGGTCTTGGGCACATTCAAGCTCCGGGGTCTCTTTTTTTTTTTCCCTTTGCCGGCTGGCGAATGCGCAGCTGCGCAGGGCTAAGCAGCGGCGGCAGAAAGCCTATGGGCACATTTAAAGTGCCCAAGCCCCTTTAAAACAAAGGTGGTCTCTCCTGCCAGCTGGTGATCAGCTGGTGTTGGCATCCTTGTCCGCTTGCACTTTGCCAGTGTCAGCAGCATCATAGATGCCTCCTCTCCTTTGGTCCCCGCGCTCTTGCTGAATCTGCAATGCGCAGCCACAGCTGTCTCCGCTGCCATCTCCCCTCACCTCCTTTGTACATATGTAAATATTTACAGTTTTAGCGTTTTTTATTGTTAGGTGAAAATGGCAGAGGAATGTGTGTAGGGGTGCACTTTAAAGTCCAAACTTTCCAAGCAGCGCATGCGTACATGTTGCTCTAGGGTTAGGGTTAGGGTTAGAGTTACAAGGCTTAAAATGTGCCGCAGCTGTGCCTCAGCTTCCACAGCTGCATGGCAGCGGACGTTGCAATTAAAGCCTGACTGCAAACTGCGCATGTTCCAAGACCCCAACTCACTATGCGACGGAGCTTTTAAATGGGCAACTTAAATTAGCGGCGTAGCAATTCTGGTGTACCGGTGCAGCAGCTCTCATGGCTTCTTCCACTTCTCGATATGTGTCAGCATTCAGGTAGGACTGCTCCAGTTTCTGCAGTTACTCCAGTTTCTGGGACCATATAGCTATGAGGTCAGCCGTCTCAGTATGAGACCAAGACGTCCCCCTGCCTTTTTTCGGGGTGCTGGTGGATGGCTGAGCCATCCTGCCTGGTGGCAAAGGGGAGCCGCCACACAGCTGTGCCAGGAGCAGCCAAACTGTGCCCGTTCCCAGGTGAAAATGGGGCAGGAATGTGTGTAGGGGGTCACTTTAAATCCCAAACTTTCCCTTTTCACTTTCTACAACCAAAACATCCGCCGGCAAAAGTTACAACTTCCCGCGGTTCTAGCAACGCATGCGCACAAGTGGCTCTAGGGTTAGGGTTACGAGGCTTAAAATGCGCCGCAGCTGTGCCTCAGCTTCCACAGCTGCATGGCAGCGGACGTTGCAATTAAAGCTTGGCTGCAAACCATGCATGTCCCGGGACCCCGACCCATTATGCGACGCAGCTGACACGGAGCTTTTAAACCAGCAACTTATATTTGCGGCGTAGCAATTCTGACGTATCGGTGCAGGGGCTTACAGACGGAGCTGCGCAGGTACGCATCAAACAGAAAAGAAGCGGAAAAAAGCAGCACCTTTTTAATGCCGCTTCTTCCTGCTTGGGGCGTGCGGGGGGGCATGTTCATGGCGGCATTCAGGTAAGGCCCGTCTGAAGGCTCTACCTTCATGACGTCATGAGTACATCCCTTTTTGCCCGTCTGTAACCCGCCTAAATCTATTGGTTCATGTTCTACTCTCTGAAACAGCAGAAGAAAACATCTATACTATATCCCTTCAGATATTTAAAGGTGATTGTCATGCACTTCTCAATCTTCTTTCCTCCAGGCTAAACATACCCAGTCCCCATTCCTCATAAGGCTTAGTTTCCAGACCCTTTCCTCTTCTCTGGACATGTTCCAGCTTTTCAATAGCCTTATTGAACTTTAGTGCCAAAATACACACACAGTATTCCAGGTGAAGTCTGACCAAAGTAGAAAAGTGTAGACTATACTTCTGGTGGGACAGCCTAGAACTGCATTGGCTTTGCTTCTATGATTCTGATTTTTAAAATGGATATATTAACAATATTTGCCTATTACTCATATGGTTAACCCTCATCTAAGTGGATTTTAAAACTTATGTTTAGTGACTTCTGAGTTATTTTATGGCTCTGTGGTAATTCTAATGTCTTTCTGGGTATACAAACCTTCTATGCACAGTGTTTGCAACTGTAAGTTCAAAGGTATCCCATAACATCTAAACACCCAGACTCATAAAACACAAGGTAGATTGCACATTTCAGCCATAAGTTCTACCTCCCTACCACCCTTCCAAAAATATTACCATCATCATTTCTATGTCTTAAAAGTACTGCTACTGTTAGTAATTCAAAAACTTTGTTCAGGACCCTAAAATTAAAAACTTAACATAAATCATGGGGGGGGAAAACCAACTGATAGGGCCCGAACAGACAGACCAAAATAAAGTTGCTTCGGGTCACTTTGGAGGTATGCTGTTTAAGTGATGCATGCGTCCTAAGAAGCCAGAAGCTGCACCAAAGCCATTCTCCAGTCCTAAGGAGTGAAGCACATTCTCTGAAGATGCCAGCCACAGATGCTGGCGAAACGTCAGGAAGAAAATCTTCTAGAACATGGCCACATAGCCCGAAAAACCCACAAAAAACTATAACCTGTTTACAAATTTTTAGATTACAATGTTGTAGAATATATATCTTGTAGGTAAATTAGTTATATGTCTATTCTGATAAAAAGCAGGGGGTAACTAAAATATGCTAACTGAATGAGAGTTAAGGAGGATCCAATGATTGTCACAAAATCATGTTATGACAATAATTTAACAAGTGTTATGAGAAAAGTATTAATTGTAAAAAAACATTATAAAAGTAATATATTTTGCTAAGTTCACTCTTCTATACAAAAGGCTTGCTCTATATAAAGAACTCATTCTTTTTATATAATTAATAATGTTGAAATTTACAGCTTCAACGCTACATCTATTTGGAAGTAGGTTTCATTTAATTTAGTGAAATATGCTTCTATAAACATGATTAAGTTGCATCATTTCAGCTCCATGTTAGAAAGTATTGCTTTTCTAAGAACTTTATCACATGGGGAAAATTGGGGGTTTAAACAGCGATTATCCTATGAAAATCACACAATCGTGATTAACATTTTCACACACATCACGATTATCCTGAGAATAAACAGGCAATAAATATCAGCAAATTATTCATGGGATTTTCTCTTGAATGATTTTGTTGCTCTTTATTGCCTGTTTATTCCCAGGATAATGGCATTTTAATTGCGACGTTGTGTGAAAATGTTAATCTTGATTGCGTGATTTTCATGGGATAATTGCTGTTTAAACCCCCAATTTTCCCCATGTGCTAAAGTCCTAAGTGACAGATAAATCTGACTATCAATTACATCCATCAAAAATAGCCTTTTTGAATCTCTGGCAACAGAATGGAGTAACATTCTTGCATCTGAACAATCAAAAGCAAAATTCCAAAATGTAGAATGGTTGATGGGCTCCTGGGCATTACTGCTTTAACGGCTGCAGAAATAACATGCAAATAATAGCAATAGGGTCCTATACCAGAAAAAAGGAGTAACAGCTTGAACATGTTTCAGCTGACTTTGTATTCAGAACTAAAGATATGCACATGTGAAGTGAAACATGAGTAAACAAAAACATTTGGAATTTTCTAGAGACTACTTCAAGGCTTCTTCCAAAATGTATGTTCCAAAATGTATTTATAGACTCTCCCTCCTACTCACCATCTTCATTGGGCTCTTCCCCCCCTTATAACCCTCAGGGACATGTACAGCATATGCAATGAGGTGCACCAAAAGAAGAACTCTAACTGTAAAAGGATACCAGGAAATAACAAATTCCTATTGCCATTTCCATGGGGGAGGGAGGGAAGAAAGACACACTGCCAAAGAGACATGATGTTCGAATTACACCTTTATAAAAAAAATAGGTTTTTTAAAAACAAAGGACAAAGATCATGGTAACAACTCCACACTTTCATTTAGAACTGCCCCACACACCAAAGCAATAGTATAAAATCTGACAAAAATGGTTTGGATTACAAAGATTTAATCCATTAAATTAATTATTAATATGCTAGAAATAATTAATCTATTAAGTTAATTTTAATATGGTAGAAATATAATTCTGTAACATTACGATAGAAGTACAATGTTTTTAACAATTATCTTAATTTTAAAGTGTTGTTTAGGTTATTCTATTTAGAAATTGAGTGGGGGAGTGAGGGATAATGAGTTACTGAGATGTTAACCTCACAAGCCCCTTAACCCACTCCAGCTACACTTAAGTGGCTTAAATCTTGTGACTAATACCTTGTAATTCCCTAAACATTCAAGACTAACAAAAAGCAAGAAATATTTTTTTCAAAAGACCAAGGGATCTAGGCTTTGAGTAAAAAGCAACTTAGTTACATAAAATTTGCTGGCTCTTCAGCACAGTGGCTCAATGAATTAATGAATAGCTTAACAAGTGAGTTCTGGAGAAATGTTAATGCTGAAATTCCAACTTCAGTCAATCACTATAGTTTAAAAAATAAATTTAAGCTGTTCATTTTCAATGGCACATTTTCAACTTATCCACTACAGTATAATGACTACCAGTGGTCCATGGGATCTTTATTAATGGATGGTGTAACCTGGTTGGATCACAGGCTTCTGCCAATGATGCTAATTCTGTCTGAATCTCTCAGTATACAGATGTCATTCAGTGGCATACAATGCATTTGACCATCCATTTCTGGTTTTCATTAGTAACTGGAAACCATCAGTCCTGTACAGTATAACATAACTGGAAGTGTGTGTCACTCTGTCATGTTACTACAAATTTACAGCCAGAGTGCCTTAGCCCTACGTATCTCTGAAGCAACTGTTGCCCAAATCAAATTCAAACATTGGCCCCAAATAACTCCAGATTGTGCTCACTTCTTCAGACTAAACACAGAGACTTGCAGTTTCTTTGGGAATTAACCTAGGAGCTACTTCCTGTACTACTTTGGAATTATACTTATCTATTTATTAAAAATTATTAAATTAATTATCTCCTGCCATATAGATAAAGGTCTCAGGGCAAAATACAACAAAATCAGATGGACCATCAAACAATGAAAACAGAAAAGAGGAAATAATATATTAAATGAAAATGAAAAGAAGACACTAGTTAAAATGGTTAAAATGCTTTTTAATACGAAGTACTAGTTAAAATGGATAATGTTAATAGTTAAAATACTAATTAAAATAGCTTGAAATGATTTAACACTATGCAGATTTGCGGAATTGTATAAAACCAATTAGGGCTCAAGGCCCCATGCTTTACTCAGCACTGGAATTATACCATGTGCGTATCAACCAGTCCTCTAAGGGGAAGGGATTTCATAACTGGGATCCAAAGTAGAGAAAGTCCTCTCCCACATCTCCTATGGTGTATGGCCAAAAGTGGTGGGCCACAACCTAATGCCTTTCAAGCTGAACTCAACACTCAAGCAGTAATCTATATAGAGAGAGACACTTCATATACTGAAGTCCAAAGCCATTTAGAGCTTTAAAGCCATTACAAGCACATTAAAAACCAGTCAGTAAAACTGGTGTTTTATGGTTTCAATGTGAAGTTCCAGTCAGCAGTCTAGCTGTTGCATTTTTCACTATTGGCAGTTTCCAAATAAACTCCAAGGGTAGACCCAAGTACAGTGCATTGTACTAGTCTAATATATGTATTTCTGTGGCTGTTATTCCTGTTTAGGAAAGGTCATACCCGAAGGATCAGTCAAAACTGGCCTGAACTACTGCAAGCCACAGCATCCAATGACAAAGACGGAACTCTGACTACTCCCTAACTATGCATCTGCTCTCCTTTTTATAATCTTCACGTTATTGACTTTCATCCAGCCTATTACAGCATCCAGGCTCTAGTCTAGGACCTCCACAGCCTTAGCTGACAACAAGGTCTATTTAAGTATTTGAAAGGGTGTCATACGATGAGGATGAATCAATCTTGTTTTCTGCAGCTCTAGGGAGTAGGACCTATAGCAATGGATTCAAACAAGAGGAAAAGAGATTCCACCTCAGCATTAGGAAGAACTTCTTGACAGTAAGAGCTGTTTGACAGTGGGACACACCTTCTCAGAGGGTGGTAGAGTCTCCTTCTTTGGAGGTTTTTAAGCAGAGGCTAGATAGCCATCTGGCGGGGGTGCTTTCATTGTGTATTCCTGCAAAGCAGAGGGTTGGAGATCTCTTGAGATCTCTTCGAACTCTATTATTCTATGATTCTAATGTGAAACAGAGCTGAGTATCAAGAGAAGACTGATGGCATCACCCATCAGAGAAATATAGGACTAATTATTTGGGGGCTGAATTAACCATTTAATACCAGCCAAGGTCTAGATTCAACTATTTGTGTTGTCTACCTATAATTGCAAACAAACAAGCCTCTCCCATGTTTGTTTTGCATCAGGCAAGCCAGAGTACATGGCTGTTGAGCTGTTTTCTGCTCAGTGTGTCAAAAATTCCACTTAAGTCCAGCTGAAGTGAGCAGGGAATAAGCAGCAACACTGCCTAGTAAGTTGTGCCATTCCTCAATTTAATCATACATTTGAATAAAGTCATAGTTTCATTGTTTTAAAATGGTGACACCAACATGATGAATATTCAACTTCATGCATGCTTGATGACATTCTGTTTAGCAGAACTGAAATGTCTGCACTTCATGATAATAAAAAGTAACAGTATGGTAATAAACAGACTGTGCAAATACCACAAGGCGAGCACAGTCAGGGCTGGTTCATAAAACAGATACAAAACATTATAAACCTACGGCTGATCAAATTGTCAGTCATTCTCAATTCCAACCTCACATAAATTCTAACTGAAATGACTATTATTTATTTACTAAGTTGAAATCTACACTTTTACTCTTTTTTCTTTTTTTCCTTTTTTTTTTTTTTTAGAGAAAATGATCTGGGTTAGGGATGTTTGAGCAATATATTCAAGCCAAGGTTTTTGGTTTGCTTGTTTTTAAACATTTTTTTTGTTTTAAAAAATTGCAAAAAACAAACAAACCTGACTTGTATGCTCCACACTGCCCAGAACTGAGTGTAGACCTGGATGCAACTTGTCCTTAGAAAACCACACTTGTATGGGCTTGTCACACATTCCACAAAACAACAGGAACAAAAAGCACTCAACTATTCACCAACACATTTTTATAATGTACAAATGGATCATTCCTGTCAGAACTGGCAGGATGTGGGTACTCATAGTTTATATGCTCCTTGGGAAGTTCACAGAACCACAACATGGTAAAAGAATGCAGCTCACACTTCTCATTGCCAACTGACAAGGGGGCAGTGAGGTCATTCCTTACTCTTAGTGGTATCGCCCCTTAAGAATACTAGCTAGAACCACTTGGCTTTTTGGCCCCCCCCCCCCCAAGGTGAACAAGTGCCCACATATCCCATGATGCTGCTTCATTGGAAATTCCAGCTATCCTTGTTTACAGCAATATTTTGCCCCGAGTCATCATTCCAGGCCAATTACTTATCATTGTGTGCCACTCCAGATAGCATAATTCATGCTATTTGTTCAAAAATCACTCTTGCCCTGTGAGATGGTGATTTATTTATTTTTTTGTCAATCTCAAAAGTGTTCACATTTGAGATTGACAAAAACACTATATCACCATCTCACAAGCAAGGAGAAAAATGTTGTGTTTTTTTCATGTTCACACCAAGAATGAGACAAGCAAGGATTTACACCCCTAACTCTAGGCCAGATTTTTTGATTTTCTAAAAAATTAATGTCCAATAATTTAGTCTGTTAAGTCTAAGCCATTATTTTTGACTCTATTTAGAAAGAGCTACAGTATCCATTTGTATTTGTTTATGGCACTTTCAGTCTGACTTCCTCAATAAGTAGATCTAATTCAATGGCATAGAATAACTGTTATTCATTCATTTTCTCTCATTGCTAACTAGTTGTAACAACATGTATGTCCTTTGAAAAGCTGAATAGATGTCTCCCACATTGATTAAGCAATGCCCTATTTTGGGCTTGGGATCAATATATATGGTTTTCTGCCACAATGCTTGGAAATACTCTTTGGCATGAATCAATATTGTACAGTATACTAAATTTTTGTGCCTCCCCTTTGGTTAACAGGTTAGTATATGGTGTTAGGCTTTTTTGTGAGCTGGTTGCTAGAATTTTGTGACTAAAAGGACCATCATTTTAAGATGGTGTCATAATGCATGCATACTAGGCTACGACATTGTTCAGCCCAATCAAAGTATTCCACATCATGTTGCTAGATGCAGGACAGAACAAGGGATGTGTTATGCTTCACCAGAACCATACCCGCCACCTCTGTCTGAGTTACAGCAAGCAGGGTGAATGGTGTCTTTTTGTGTGAATGGCATCTTGCCATTGCCCTGATTCTAGCTAAGGCTGGGTGTCCTGGCATGACAAGGAAGCATTCTGATGATTCTCCAGTCTTCTCAAGAGATCTTGCCTCCAGCATGATTGTAAGCTGCTTTAAATTTTATTTTGGAAAAGGAAGAAAATAAAGCAAATAAATAAATGAAGAAATGACACTGATGTTTCTACAATTTGAATACATACACACAATTCATCTTGTAAAAATACATACACACAAACACCCACACGGAGCAAGCCCAAGAAGGAAGACTGATTAATTACAAATATATTTTAAAACCCATCCAATACTATAGCTATCATGTTTTTAATACTGCACATTTTATAGAAATGAGCAAAAACCACGCACAAAAATCCATAAATTTTCTCCAAGACCAGCAGTGATACAATGCAACCCTCTATCTAATGCTGTCTGTCATGAAGGAGAACATTTTGTATATTGGCTTGCCTACCATGCAAAAGTGACAAAATAAGGATTTATGTCCTTTTAAAAGTGGCAGCGCAAGTGGACAATAACACCTCTGGGAATTGTAATCACATCTGTTTCCCTGTGCAGTTCTTTCAATGTACAGTGGTGCCTCGGGTTACGAAATTAATTCGTTCCGTGGCACCGTTCGTAACCCGAAAAGCCTTCGTAAGCCGAATTGCCATAGGCGCTAATGGGGAAAAGCCGCGATTCCGTGCGAAAAAGCCGAAAAAAGCACCAAAAGTTTTTTCGTAACCCGAAAAAACATTCGTAACCCGGAACAATGATTCCCTATGGGATTTTTTCGTATCCCGAAAATTTCGTAACCTGGGTATTTCGTATCCCGAGGTACCACTGTACACTCAAACAGAAGCACAAGCTCAGACCATTCTATCTGCCAAACTTAATATCAGATGTTGTTATTAGGGCCACTCTACTGGAACCTCCGAGTTCCTATTCTTGACATGATCTTGGATTGAGCCCAGGCTTTTCTTAGATGCCATAATGATTTTAGTCTCTGGCACCCTCAGTTACAAAGATCAGAAAGCAGGTGACATGAATGGCCTCTGCCGTGAGACCCTAAACCATGCTACCATCCAGAACAAACTATACTGAGCTAGATGAACAAATAGTCTGATGCCTTCTAGGGCAGCTTTCTGTGTTCCCATGTTGGCAACACCTAGGTTGATGGCTTAGCCCATCCACATCTCTACAGCTTGTAAAAGTAATTCTTAATTATTTATGTTATTTAAAAGTTGTACCTCACAGTGACTGAAATATATATATCAATTAATCAAGGGCTACCAAAACTCCACCATCTGAGTGCAAAGTAATATGTCCAGATGCAAAAAGAGGGCAGGTTTCCTGCACCCTTCAATAATTATACAGGGCAATGCATTTCAACACGTGTTCATTTCCATGCAAATCTGAATCTTCTGGCATTCCCACTTATGCACATTCTAGGAGCTCTGTCCTCTTCTTGCACCTGCCCACAGATGCTTTTCCAGAACAAGAAAGAAAGAAAGAAAGAAAGAAAGAAAGAACTGGGCAAATAAAAACAATCCACCCAACAAGTTGGGTACTCATTTTAGTGACCTATGGATGGATGTCAGGCTGAGTTGGCTGTGGAGAGCCAGGCTGGAATCGAACTCACAACCTTGTTTGCTGTGAGTGGCTGCAATACCGGCATTTAACCACTGTGCCACCCGGGCTCCTATGCAAAGGTATCTTGTTGCTTTTTTTCAGGGTAACACAAGATCCTGAAGCTAACACAAGATCTGTCATAGTGAGCCAGACTAAAACAGCTATGTCTGATTCCTAGAATATGTTAGACTAATGTGATATTGCCTCCATAAATTATACTCACCACCTGTTCTAAAGAGTGTATGACAATCCAGATCAGGTACCCATGCAGTCATCTAACACCAGGTGATGATAGGGGAGTTACATGATACCAACAGAGCATTTCTCGGCTTCTTTGCTACAGCAAGCATTTATAATTACAGCACAACTCACCTTGCCTGTCAACAGTTTCCACATGATCAGGCTTAACTGACTCTGACATTTCTGTATTAGCCTTTGTATTTCAACATGCCTATCTTTCTCATAATTTAAATCCACATCAATATATTTACTATGAATTAGAGTGGCCTGTAACGAGACAGGAGCTAAGTGCATTCAGCAAACCCACTATTTCCTATCCAGTAGTCAGAGACTCAGAGTTGGAAGTAAGTAATGAAAGTTGAGTTTACCAGAACTCACCATGCTGAACTTTCAGCTGAGCCAGGTTTCAACAACTTTCTGAAATGTGTTGTAACTGGGTTATTCTTAATCTGTTCAGCAACAATTAGCTCTCAAAGCTGCAACAGCTGCATGATGCTGAGGCTTTCCAGATGTAAGCAATGGAATTAAATCAAGAGCTAATTCAATTGGAAAATTGGGTGTAATTATGGAGAATACAGAGTCTGTTAGGCTCCTTGTGGTGATTGCTCACTATTTTAAAAATAGCATACCGGTCTTCTGCATAGTGCACCCTGCATACAGATAGGTGGCTATGTTTGAAGAAATTTCATTTGGTTTCATGAAGATAAAAATTTAATGTTATTAGAAACTACTACGTGTTTCTTGCTACGTGTTTATTGGCAAAAAAGAGAATAATCCAATATCACTTGCACATAGCATAATAATACTTTGCACTTATAGGACCTTCCATCTGGAGAAACTCACATGATTTTGCTTACAAAGCAAAGCAGTTCTCTGAAATCAGCAATGGAAACATAGGCTGTGTCTATCCTTAAATTAATCAGATTCTTTTATCTGTCTGGTGGCTGATTCATTACTACACTGACTGAATTAACCTGTTTTTGGTCATGTTTATTCTGCAAAGCCAAATCAACAAAGAAAAATCCTACACATGTTGGAATAAATTCCACTGAAGATCAGAGGAGTAGTCTTCTTTACAAGTAAAAAAGGGGGGAGGACAAATGAATAGCTTATACTTGTAAAATGTCACCATTTGTTGTATTTTAACTCTCTGTTAGGCAGGTGGGACATTTCAGTGCCTCAGAATAATTTTAGGCTCCCAATTTGTTACACAATCCACGCAGAACTAGTACAATACTGTAGACCTTTAAAACATTGTCACCTGAAAAATTGTAAACAGTGGAGATTATCGCACTGCGTTCTGAGAACGTTCTGATCACGTGATGAGAACGGAACGCATTTGAGAATACCGCACGTATGTGTTCCAATCGGGTTCTCAGAACGCTTAAATGTGTTCCAAATGTGTTCCAGGAGGGAACGGATTTGAATGTGTTCTGAATGTGTTCCCAGAGAGCTGAAACGTGATGAAAACGTTCCAAGAGAAGTGTGTGCGGTATTCTTATCCGTTCTCAAATCCGTTCCCTCATTCCTCTGTCTTCTGATTGGCTGAAAGAATGACAGGCAGGGAGGGAGGCAGGCAGGCGAGCGACTGCAGTGAGGGAAGGTGTGTGTGTGTGACGGGGGAAAGAAGGAGGGAGGGAAGGGAGGAAAAAGGGAGGAAAGGTGGGACAAGGAAGAGAAGAGGAAAGCAGGGAAAGAGAGGGAAAGAAGAGACCAGAGCAGAGAGCAAGAGGGAGAGGGTCTGGCTGCTTCTCCGGGGGTCTCTAGTGTCATGTCCAGTGGGGCTCCTGTGCTGTCACAATGCAGGAGGCAGGGATGCCCAGGACCTTCTCCTCCTTCCCTCCAGGAGGGAACCCACAAAAGCTCCTCTGTTTGGAGCACCACACAAAAGCAAGCAAAAAACTCCCAGAATTCCATAGCAAAGAGCCAGACAAGAGTTAAAGCAGGGAGGGAAGCTCACAACCTGAAGGCACACATTACATGCACACACACAGGAGCAAAAGGGTGTCAAGCTGCCAAAAAGGGGAAATGGGATGACAGCAGAGGACTCTTCTTTTCTAACCGGTTTAAAGAGCTGCAATGGCTGTCGGGGCTCTGCCCTTGGTCCAGTCCCCTCCCTTTCCCTCCACTTGAAGGGACCTCCGTGGAGCTCCCTTAAAGCCCAGGCTGCCAAGGAAGGGACTCTGCCCTTGGCCCATCAAGTTACATAGGTTTTATCCTATTTTCTTCAAACATATGCCAGCATATGAAGCCCCAACGTTTTATAGGGGCTTGCCTTCTTTCCCTCCCAAGAGAATCCTCGGACTCCCTTCGGAGGGAAGACAAGATGGGGGGGGGCGCTTGCCTTCCTTCCCTCCCAAGAGAATCTTTGGAGGGAAGACTTCTCAGTGAGGCTGAGAAGCACTCTCCCGGCCAGAGTCCCTAGGCTTACTGAAATCCCCCACCTCCCTTCCCCATAGAAATCAATCCAAAAACTGAGTTTAAAAGGAGCAGAGGAGAGCCCTTTGGGTCTGCATCTGGGAGAGATTTTAAACTCCGTTTTTGGATTGATTCCTATGGGGAAGGGAGGTGAGGGATTTCAGTAAGCCGAGGGACTCAGGAGAGGCGAGCTCCATGGCCCAAGCCTCCCTTTTCCCTCTTTCCTGGGGGCAGCGCCTCTCCCGAGCCGTCCAACCACTGAGTGGCGACGTCATCAGAAGACAGCCCACAAAACGTAATACAGCAAACCGTTCTGAGAACGGTTTCAAGAAAAAGGAATCGCAGTGCGGTAAACTGCCGTTCTGATCCCGTTCTGATCCCGTTTTGATTTCTAATGCGGTAATATCCGTTCCAGGAACATTTTCATCACGTGATGATATGGAACGTTCTCAGAACGCAGTGCGATAATCTTCAACGTGTGATGAGATTAGCGCACTGACTTTAAAGCACTTTATCCCCAACACGAAAAAGGCACACTTAATTTTCAAAATTCCATTTTTGAAAAGCCACAGGATAAGCCCAGCTGGCATCCAGGCTATATATGGGTTGCATGGCTAAATGTGATAACACTCCTTTTTGAAAAATAAATGCACCTTCATCCCATCTTACAGTCAGGAATTACCTTCTAATGTTCAATCTACTCTCCTGTATCTTAAAATCATTAAACCTGGTCCTACCTGCTGAAGCTGAAGAGAACAATCCTGCACCCTCCTTTCTGTGACAATCCTTGAGGCATTTAAAGAGTGCAATCATATTTTAGTCACCAGGCAGAATGCCCAGCTCCCTTAACCTTTCCCCATGTGTTTTATTCTCTGTACCGTTCACACTGCCCCAACTTATCTATATCCTTCCAAAAATGAAGTGCCCAGAATTGAATGCAGCAGGCCTGACTGTTACAGAATACTGTGATACTATTGCTTCCATTGTCTTGGAAACTGCGCTTCTATTAATGCAAGCTAAGATGTTTTTTTGCCTTCTTTGCTGCACAAACACATTGCTGGGTCATTCAACTTATGATCAACAATAACCCCAAATCCTTTTCACATATACTACTGCTAAGCCAATACATGTGCATTTGTTTCTGTGGCCTAAATGTAGAATTTTGCAGTTATTGTTGAATCTCATTCTATTAGTTTCAGCCTAACCTACTAGTTTATCAAAGTCCTTGTGGCCTGATACAGACAGGCCAAAATAAAGCTGTTTCGGGTCACTTTGGAGGTAGGCTGTTTAAATGATGCATGCATCCTAAGGGTCCGGATGCCACACCAAAACCATGATCCAGTCCTAAGGACTGGAACACAGCTTTGGCACAGCTTCCAGACTCTTAGAACAAATGCATCATTTAAACAGCATACCTCCAAAGTGACCCAAAGCAGCTTTATTTTGGCCTATCTGTACAGGGCCTTTGAATCCTATTCTTATCTTCCAATGTTTTAGCTACTCCCAGTTTTGCACCATCTGCAAACTTTATAAGCATTCCCTCTCCCAATCATCTAAATCATTGGTAAAATGTTGAAGAGTGTTAACTCCAGGACAGAACTCTGTAGCACTCTGCTTGAGATTTCCCACCACTCAGAAGAACAGCCATTGATGGTGATTCTTTGCACATGGTTTTCTTTTGCATGGTAATGGGTTTGCATGCTCCTGTGAGGCAAGAGGCTATGCTTACAATAGTACTTCTACCAAAGGGTCTCCCACATGAGACAGGCTTTGCTAAGCAACCATACTAAGACCCGTTACAGATGGGCTCTTGAGGCGCCCCCTTCACGTGCTAGGGGTTGGCCGGGGACCTAGCATCCACACCGGCCTCACCCCTAGCACGTGACGGGGGCGTAATAATGGCGGCGCCCTATACACACAGGTGCCGCCATTATTACGTGTCAGATGCATAGCGTCCGCACATCACGTGGCACTTATGACATCGCGAGTACGCCATTGGCGCCTTGCGGTGTCATAACCGCGCCGTGGGAAGAAGCGCCATTTTGGGGCTTCTTTTTTGCTCCACGCGGGAGCCACGCGGTCTGGCTGCTGCGGCTCCCTCGCGGAGCAACCAGCACCGCCAGCAGACCGCCACTTTTAGGTGGTCTGTAAATGTGCCAAACAGCTACTGGGTAGCAGCAGTAGTGAGAGCTAACGCTGGTGGAGGATCTCTCAGAAACAACAGCAGTGACACTTTAACTAACTCTTGTTTCTATTCCACAGAAGGAGGAACCAATAAACCACTTCTGTATGTCTTTTCTCCATGAAAACCCTGTGATGAGACACAAAATCTAGATGACCCCAAGCTACTATAAAAATGAAGTGTTCAGGTACACTCATAAACATACATAGGACTTTATCACATGGGGAAAATTGGGGGTTTAACCAGTGATTAACCTGTGCAAATCATGCAATTGTGATTAAGATTTCACACGACATCGACATTAAAGTGCCATTATCCCAAAAATAAACTGGCAATAAACAGCAACAAATGATTCATGGGGAAATTTTTCTCTCTGCTACAGAGCTTGCATATTTGGGAATGGAGGCCAGGTGATAAAAACAAAACAAGCAAATTTGGTGTTGGTACTTGTGCTTTCTCATACTTTGAAGGATTCTTTTAAAAGATCAGACAAATTCTCAGATTTTTTTTTATCAAAAAGCTTGCATTGATCCATTCTATTACAAAGTAATGTAATACGTTTGCTCATCTCTTGCATGTCAAGGCAGACCTGAAGGTTCTCAAAGATCAACCCCACCACAAGGAAAAGGAAAAGAGAGCATACCTTTAAAAGTAGAAAAGAAAGAGGAGTAGGTATTAAGGTCATTTCACCCAGAAGAAAGAAGTGATTTGTTGTCTGCTACACTTACCACAGTGTGTACTGTGACTAATTATTTTAGCTACAGAGAAGTGTTCAATAACTCAGTACCGTCATGAGAAATTGTTTGGCTAGGGTGATAAAAATGGCTTATTATCAATTACGCAGCAAGTTAATTAATTTTTGCCAGTCAACCTTCTCATCAAGTCATTTTCACTATAATGTGCATTTGTTTTTCAATTAACTGAGAATCTAGGAGGGGTGCTGTTTCTCTATAGACCACCCACTAGGATGACTGTAAACATGGTTATTTGGAGAACATTTCATTACTATGGAATACAAAATACAGTCTGCCTTCCCCATACGCAGAGGATCCATCCCCCCCCCCCCCCCCCGTGTATGGGGTAAAGAGCATATGCTCAAACCCCATAGAAAATAATGGGGCACATGCTTATGTGGCACATGCTCATGACAATGTGAGTACGCACCATTACTTTTGCCAGGGCTTGCCTTCTGCATAAGCTCAAAGCCATGGAAGGCAAGCCTGCCTATGGGGAGGGCTGACTGTATAGTCAAATTCGGCCTTTTTAATTTTGCCACCAAAATCTACACATAGAAGCAAATGCTGGCTTCCTCAGTCAGGGGCAGAAAAGCAGATGTCATTGCAGTGGGTGAAGGTGAAAATTTATCTCAAGAATACAAATTCATAGATTTGCAATTGTGAAATTTAGCCTAAAACTCTACATCAAATCATGCCTCCTTGTAGGACATCATCTGGTGTTAAGTGCCAAGACCAATAAATGAGCCAAAGAAGCATGCAAGGAGTAGGAGATGGAGCAGGAGAAGGAGGCTGCTTGTATGAGAGAGTGAATGTGCAATACACTGATAAAAATAAACAATATATTTAAAATATAATTTTCTGCCTGTTTTGCTGATTGTTGTTGTTGTGTGCCTCCAAGTCTTTTTTGGCTTATAGTGACCCTAAGGTGAACCTATTATAGGGTTGTCTTGACATGTTTCTTCAGAGGGGGACTTGCTCAAGGACACCTAATGTTTTTTGTGTTTTTGTTAATGCTTAAGCAGGAAATCAAACCCTAATCTCCAGAGTCATATTCCACTGTTCAAGCCACCACACCGCGTTGGTTCTCATGGCTTATGCTATGTATTTATTTATTTGCAATCTTTACAAGATTTTAATCCTTCAGAATATCCTCAAACCCTTCTTATATTAGAGGACACATCTTAAAATCACTGTAAAGTTCATAATCACAGCAAGGGCTGAGCATTCCCCCCCCCCCCACTCCTGTATACTAACTAACATTTCTGAAATTCTGACTTTTTTTATGATCCTTTGAGTGCTACACTTCACCCCACATAGTGTTTCTGTGTCTTGTAAATCCTCCTCATTCTCTCTTCTCTCCCCAGTATTCTGTGCGCTCTATAAAACTAAAGACTCTCCTCCTGTGTCTCATACCTTTCTGCTTTCGCACTCTATCCCATTTAGTTTTTAAAAGAACATGTTTATCTTTTTAATTATATTTTATTCTTTTAACATGAAACTTGTTTTAATATGGTAATAATTTAATTCTATTTTAATGTACTATTTTTGTATGCTTTTAATTGTAATGTTTTTTCATGTTGTGAGCCATCCTGCTTCCCAGTTTTGGGAAAAGGGCAAGATATAATAAATATTCTACTTATTATTATTCTTTGGTGTTAATTTGAGCTTGAGAAGCAAATCACACCTATTTTGGACTCACCACAATTTGCATAATTTTCTACTAACCTAGAAAAGCTTGAACCTAAAAACTAAAAATGTCCCATAACTTGGATCAACCATTTATCAGAAAGGAGATTGCAATCAGGCAATCAGAAGAAGACTAGGACTGGGAAGGGCAGCTATGAAAGAAATAGACAAGATTCTAAAGTGCAAAAAGAAAAAACTGAACACTAAAATTAGGATGTCCAACCCATGACTATTTACAGAAGCAACAGCTGGACAGTGAAAAAGGCTTACAGAAAGAAAATCAACTAATTTAAGATGTTGTGCTGGAGAAGAGTGCTTATGATACCATGGATGGCTAAAAAAATACACACAAATAAATGGGTCCTTGAACAAATCAAGCCTGAACTCTTTCTAGAATGCAAGGGGCTGTACATACGGGTGGTGAAAGACTGCCCCTCTTTGCTGCGTATCGTTCCTGGAGCAGCCAAACTGCGTGGGAATGATACACAGCCAGGAGCTTCTTCCTTGCAGTGTCATAAGGGCTGTGACACAGCCCTATGACGCCGCTTCCTGTGTGCAGTGTGCAGACGCTGCACATCACGTATGTCATCACGGTGGCCCCCGGGTGGACGGGAAGCCGGCATAATGGCGGCGGCACGTTATAGGGTTCCTGCCCATGTGTATCAGGCCCAAGATCACTAAACTGAGGCTGTTGTACTTTGGACACATCATGAGAAGACATGACTCACTGGAAAAGACATGCTAGAAAAGGTGGTGAGTAGCAAAAGAGAGGAAAATTGCTTACCAGATGGAGAGACTCAATTGAGGAGACCATGACCCAGAGCCTGAAGATCTGAGCAGAGTGGATAACATGGAGAGAATCTTGAAGGAGTTTCATTCATGGGGTTGTTAGAGTTGAGGTCAACTTGGGGGCAGTTAACAATTATAACAAGCAGAAGTAAAGAATACTGATGGTAGTATGTAATAGTAGCTTTCTGCTAGTGGAATAGCAGGAATCAGGATAGATTCTATTTTTCCCCATTGTGGTTCTACATCTCCCCCCCCCCCCTCCCCAGAACTGGATCTGGATGATGTTAAAGGGAGTAACATTAGTATGCCTATACTCAGTAGTTGCAAGTTTTCATGTCCCTGAGTTCAGTCAAGGAATGTATTCACAACATTTCCTGTTTGTTGGACTTATCCCCATCCTGTCTCCTCCTGCATCAAAAAATTGAAGATTTTGATGTGAGGAGCAATCATTCTGTGGCCGGGCACTTTTATTCAGGAATGGCCTACCTGAAGAAATCTGTCTTGGCAGCTTTTTTGAAGCTGTCTAAGCTGGCAATTTGATGGATCTTGTCCGGCAGGCCGTTCCATAGTCTAGGAGCAATTGCAGAGTAGGCTCTCTGGGAGGTAGCAATTAATCTGGTTTTTTTAAGGCTGCACTACACAACCATGGAACTATAATTCAACTTTAACTGTTGTGACAACATCCTAGGGAATCCTGGGATTTCCAGTTTAGGGGGATATTTAGAATTCTCAGTCTGAGAGCTCTAATGCCTTGCTAAACCACAACATTTCACAGACTGCAGCCAAAGCAATCACAGTTCTATAACTATGTAGTGTGAAAGGTCCCCTGCTGAGGGGGAGAGCATTAAAAAGAGACCAAAGGCATGTTGTTAATTAAATTTGAGTGCACAGAATAGGTAACAGTGTACAATAGTTTTGCCTATTACAAAATAGACTTTCATCATGCACAACAAGTTAGCAAGCATTCTGAATGAGAACCTCTTATATCTCTGTCACTGGAACAGTTTCATTTAAATTGTATTTTGCATGAGAAAGATGTATGTAAATGAGTCTTTGTCAAAATCTTTACTTTCTAATGTGAAAAACTCATTGCTCTTTTCTAGGACAGAATTTCAAACAGTGAATAGTATAAAGACAGATTTCTAGGGAAAGAAATTGAATGCCAAACAATACTGAGAGTAGTGAGCTTGCCAATATTGCAAAATTATCTTTATGTGACACTGGATGTTTAGAGTCGCTTTTAGGTACTTATGAAATTATTAGTAAGTTTCCCTATATGCCTAGCAAGTTTCATCAGCATGGATGTAAAACACTTTATCACAAATTCATTGCATTTATCTGACTCTCACTTGTATTGTGTGTGTATCAGTTTGTCAATTTCTTTTCTCCAGCATGGACATTTGTATGAATTTTATTATGCATTTTCCATAATGACAGGAATCCTGTTGCTGCACTGTGCAAATTTCCAGAGTTATGCAGGAGTGGCATGGGATAACAGTTTATTTCTCCAATACCTTTCATAGCTGCTCTGTGTATGGCCTGTTTTATCCTGCCACCAGTGACTACACTGGTATACTTACACCAGCACAGTGCAACATTTACTTTTGATATTTTTTTTAATGTACATATCACAAGCAGACCATATGTTTTGATTTCTGAGCAAAATAGGCTTTGTCTCACAAACAGTCTTGTAAAATACAAAACTGATCATTTTGGCCAACACCTTGAAAACATCAAATTTCTTTTCCATCCAGTTGTAACAGAAAAGGTTATCCTTGCTACTTTCATGGCCACTAGCCAACTTTAAGGAAAGACAAACATAAGATAGCCTGCTAAATTGCACTTCAGTTCAACATACAGACCTGGGATTTTATTGGGTACAAGGACTTGGGAAGCCCAGGTTCAAATTCCAGCTGAGCTATGAAACTCACATTGATCCAATCACTGTCTTGCATCCTAACCTACCTAATCAAGTGGTAGTTATGATAAGGTAAAAGGTGAAGGTGAAGGTTTACTTTTTGACAAGGTTGCCAAATCATATCCAACTGTAGGGGGTGGCATTTATCTCTGTTACTGAGCTGACAAAGCCAGCATTACCAAAGACTACTTCCATAGTCATGACTGAACGGAATGCTGTTATCTTCCCACCAAAGTGGTACCTTTTGTAATTTTACATGCTTTCAAACTGCTGGGCTGCATCTGCACTGCAGAAATAATCCAGATTGATACTACTTTAACTGCCATGGCTCAGTGCTATGATATTCTAGGAAATTTAGTTTTGTGTCAATGAGCTGTGGTGCCATAACAAACTACAGTGCCAGGAATTCCTTAGCATTCCTGAATGGCAGCTGAAGTGGTGTCAACCTGGATTATTTCTGCAGTGTGGATGCAGCTAAAATGTTAATATCTGGAGAAGTTGTCTTCTAGAGGGTACCGACATCTCTGTGATGGGCAGATAGGAGAGGGCTTTTTCCTGTGTTGTTCCTAGACAGTGGAATGGAATCCCCTCACAGTAGAAATCACATCTCACTCACTGCTTTTAGAATGGCTATGAAGACACATCTCTTCAAACTACTGTAAAGTGATTTTCATGGTAATTTTAATTGCCTAATAACTGTGATGTTTTTAATGGTTTTATTGTTTTATCTGTTTTTAATTTGCTTTTAATCTGTTTTTAATTTGTTTTTAATCTGTTTTTAATTATGATGTTAGCCGCCTTGAGCACAATTTTTTAGTGGAAAGACAGGAAATAAATAACAATTCTCTACATGAACCTTCTGCTGTCCAGAGTTCTACTACCTCTTTAAACAAATCCTTTATGCTTTACTTTGTGCATGGAACACTTAGCATAATAGTGCCTTTCTCTCTTTCTTCTTAGCCCTCAGCACAATGGAAGTGTCTAGTACAAACACTTGTTTTTCATCCATTTTTTTTGTTGCTCTTATTTGCCATCAAGTCAGCTTCACCTTATGGTGACCATATGAATCAAATACCCCAATATCCTTTGTTACTTACAGCATTGCTCTGGTTTTGGAAACTCAGGTGTGTGACTTCCTTGATCAAGTCAATCCATCATAATATTCTCTTCCTCTTTTCCAACTGCCTCTGATTTTACCAAACATTATCATCTTTTCCAATCAGTCATTTTGCAGTACCTGCAAGGACCTATTTCCTTGATGAACTACAGTGGACCCTTGTTATATGCTGGGGTTTGGTTCCAAGGTCCCCCGTGGATAACAAAATCCATGGATGCTCAAGTCCCATTAAATATAATGACATAGCAAAATGGTGTTCCTTATAAAAAATGGAAAATCAAGGTTTGATATTTGAAATGTATACTTTAAATATATGGATGCTTGAATCTGTGTATAAGAAGGGCCAACTGTAGTTTCCTTGCAAGAGTGGTGGATTTAAAAAAATGGAGAAGTATTTTACACATACTTACATGAGAGTCAGCTTAGTGTAGTAGTTTGAGCATTGGACTACAACTCTGGAGACCAGAGGGTCAGCATAAGTTGAAAATGATTTGAAGGCACACAGCAAGTTGGAAATGATTTGAAGGCACACAGCAACAAAAACAACATGCATACATACATATGGATTTAAAGTTAGAAGTATCATTCTGCAAATTTTCTTGGGTTAATGGCCTGGCCAAATCATACAAAGGCCTTCTCACCAAGATATCTGAGTACAGGGCCTTTCCAGAGCCTCTATGATTTATATGAAGGCTGCATCCATTTTTGAGGCACCTTATCCATGGATGCATGAAGCAGTGATCACAGGAAAGCACATGCAAGAATTGGTTCCCACAAACAGCACCATTCTGGCTCCTCTTAATCCCACCCATATGTATTAATGTAAGCTGGATGAAAGAAAGCTCATTAAAACATATATACACCTTTATTCGAAGACTGTTATGCATCACTGTTCTGCCAGATCTTGGCATTTGTTTATAATTGCCATCATTTATCATGTGCTTTTACTAAGTAGTTTTTAAATAGGACCTCTGGCCTTGTTTAACAGACACATACTTCATTACACAAGCAAAAAAACCCAAAAGTCATTAATTCTTAAGGAAGCCACAGCTTCTAAATGAAAATGTCTGGTATTTATAATAAATACACTGTATTTATTGTGTCAATTCCTTGTCATCATTAGAATCTAACAAATTAAATCCAATAAACTAAAGCAATCAAAATAAAAGCCAATTGCCTATATGGTTAAACATTTTGCAGAAAGGGTAGGCTTGAAGCAAATGCTAAATGCAGATATGGGTGGGCATCTATGGCTGCATCTGCACTGCAGAAATAATTCAGGCTGCCACCATTTTAACTGCCATGGCTCAATGCTATATAATTCTGGGATTTTTTGAGGTATTTAGCTTTCTTTGTCAGAGAGCTCTGCTGCCACAACAAACTACAATTGCAGAATTCTATAGCACTGAAGCATGGCAGTTAAAGTGTTGTCAACATGGATTATTTCTGCCATATGGACACAGGCTATATCAATTCTTTTTTAAAAAAAGAAATAAAGAACTGAGTACTATTTAGGGAAATTACTGCATTTCTACTTTTCTCGATAACAAAATCAGACAAGATTCCCCTTTGTCAAACCACAGAAGCGTTCCATGGAAAATTCCAAACTGTTTGTGTCACAGCATAGTATGACATAATATGTTATAGCAATATGTTATATATACAAGACAAAACAACTTTATTTAAAAGAGTGAATACTGGTGCAGCATGTCCTGTCCAGCCAAAGTCATGGACTCAATAGCAAAGCCCCTACCTCCTTCTCAGCACAAAGGCAGCATAGTGTTGCTACCATGGTGGTCTCATGAATTAAAGAGAACGTGGATTCACTTATACATTTACATTAATCGATTCATTCCTTTAATATGGACATGTGAAGAGGGTTCAGGAGCCACACATGCCAGTCTGCCCACCCACTCTGATCTCTATTCTGCCTATTTCTGCCTTCTGTAATAATCTGTAGGAAATGCCTGAAGCTCCCTCCTGGGCAACACTAATGTTTATAATCCTGGTGCCCAATTCATGCATTCATATTGAATGTCTGAATGGGATTATGATGTACAGCTAAATGTTCTAGCAACAAGCCTGGGATCAGCACCTAATAGAGTCTACAAGCACTGCTCCAACATGGAGCCTACTGCTCTGGGCAGCTATAAATTGACATTTATATTTCCCACAGTGTCTGGATCTAAAGAAATTCTTTGTTAGACACTCTAAGATAGGGAAAGTCATCTACAATGTGTACTGGGATCAATTTCTTGCTCCTGGTACACTCCAGGAGCCACATGGACTGCCAAAAATGCCCCAAAAATTAACCCCCAGAATTTGGAAATGGCCAGAAATCCATTTCTGTTCTTGATAAAAACAGATGAAAGTCCATTACTGCCGCTGGAGGCATCTAAGAGGAGCAATTTGTTTTTATTTTTATCTGATAAAGCATCCATAGCTAATATAGCAACAAGTGATGTTACAAACACAACATGATTATTTACAAATTTCCTGATAGTATTACTAAAGATAAATCTGCTCTTTTGAACCTATCCTGCTAACTAAAAGCAAGAAACAGGAGTGGGTCAACACAAAGGATGATTCCTCTACCAAAGCTCAGATGCTTTGTGAAGCGACATGGGATAAGAACTGGGTAGAATATTTTTGCTAGTGTCAGATATTCCCTTCTCCCCAATCTGGACATGGCCTGAAAGAATACTGCAAAAGGTAGATGTTTGAAGAATAAGTAAGAATCAAGCACAATATCTAATGTTTGAGCTCTGTTTGTGCTTCATCCTTAATGGCAGATTTTCTTTTAATCACTATTACTGTAATTACTGTATTAAGGTTCTGAATATTTTGTTATTTTCACCAGATTCATCACTATTTAATGCCAGTGAGAGAAATTAATAACTGAGCAGAGTAGTCTGATTCAGTCAAGTGAGATGAATAAAATCTGAGTTTGGCCCTGTGCCTACATAAACTCCAATTAGCTAGTGCTTTATTAAACAAGATCAGGCAGCATTGTTTCTAAATCATAATTTTCATGATAATTATAGCCTTAAGATTCTATAGAAACGATTCAGTGATACAGTGCACTGTGTACATCTGATGCCATTAAAGTGAAACAAAATACAAAAATACCCAAGAAGATATGCACACACATTGGTTATGTTAAAACATAGTTTCTTGTCATTATATTGCAGGCCCCCTGTTTCGTCACTTTAACTAGATTAAAGCTATGAATATCATTTTCTGCTCTCTTTTAAATTAAAAAAAAATAGCACACAGATTTGAATATTGGGATGGTTTCCCTCCTAGCGTCTTGAATTAGAAAGCTACCTGACTGGTGATATCAGCCATTAGTCTGTTACCAATTCCCATGAAGGTGGTTTTAAGTGCAAATAGACTTCTATGGTTGTACAGTATTTTTCAGATGCACTTCCATTGTATCTTAGACACTATGAATTATACTGTTTCAATATATGTTTTAAAGAGACATATTTGTTTTTCTATAAAATAGGATAACTGTAACTTCCTAACTGTAAATGAAGCACATAAGAATATTCAGCAATGTAATTCAAGTGTTCTTTATTTAGAAACATTTCATACTTATCAAATGAGGTCATATTAACTACCAAAGAGGAGAAAAATCCTTTTGCCCTGTTGTATAAAATGTTTTATAGAAATTTGGCACAGATCTCAAAAGAGGCACACAGCCTAACAGATGCAGCTGCTAGTGAGAAGCTGTGCGAGTGGAAGTCTGACACAGGGCAAAAGTCAGGAAGTGATAGGTTCTTCTGGACAGAGCCTTAGGTGTTTATCGCACAGGGAAAATCCCGTGCAGAAATGGGGGTTTAAATAAGAAAAAAAATGCAAATCATAATTTGGCTGCAATAGGCTTTTCCTAGAGGACCTGAGTGTGCGGGGTGGATTGTATGGAGGAATAATGTTCGCTTTGATTGATAATTGGCTACTTTTATCCAACTGCACCCCAGCCTGCATATGGCTTAACTTTGTAACCCATCTTTAATATATGTGACTTGGATCTTACACTGCTCCATTCAGATATGAGAACTGATGATTTCTGTCAATCCATCTCTTCATTATAGTTCTTTGCATCATGTCACATGGTTTTCCAAAGGAACCCCCAGTTCCAAGGCATATTTCCAAGGGAGAAATAATGGGGAGGATTCTGTTCTGTGGGTGTGATCTCTGTTTTGAAAGGATCGATCTGTCCATTTTAGAATTAATTTACAACTGTGATCCACTTCACTCAAACTGTTCTCACAAGTTTACTAAATATGTGTGGTTCAGGAGATAGTAACTACTTGCACTGTCCCTCCCTTGACCTCTGTGCAATTCACAAAAAGTCTTCATATTATTCCACAGTCATATAGCACACATGATCACAAAAGAAAGAATCCACAATCAGTTCAAGGCACAGAGCACATTATATGTGGCACTGTCATGTGGGCAGTACTAGTGTTTTGACTTCCTTTCTCCTAGAAGAGCTTAGGTCTGAGGGAATAGCTTTGTACAAAGCCAATGTTTTTTAAAAAGAACACCAGAAAGTTTATGGTTTTTTATGACATCTTTTACAGAAGAGCCAGATGGTATGACAGCAGAATAGGATCTGGAAATTCCTGGTTCAAGTCCCTACTCAGCCATGAGACTCACTAGGTGACCGTGAGCTCGTCATTCTGTGGGGATAAAATAGAGAAGAGGAAACCATGTATAGTATGCTGCCTTGAGAAGTTTGTGTACATTTTCCAATGGAACCTCTTGAGCAGAAAGAGAGAACAGAAAAGAAAAGAAAATTGCAACAGTTTCTTTCATGCCAGAAATACCACTGTGTAAAGCAGTGTGTTTTGTGAAACATTGTTTTTTGATGCAAAACCCATTTTTCTTGTGCAAAATAACCCAAGAAGGAGGCTCGCAACACAATTCAAAATTGTGAGATGAAGTGTTTTATTTTGCTTTATTGTTGTGATAGGTTTTATATATGGTTGTTTACTTACAATAATTTAAAAAAAAAAAACAAATGTTGGAGTGGTGAAGCTTCAGAGTCTGAAAAAAGGCCATGCAATGCAGACTGGATTTTTTCTTAACAGCTCAGCAGTTTCTGGTCTTAAACACTGGCTGCCTACCAGGAAATTTCCTATCTGTTTCAACTGACTTGTTCTGGAACTTGTACCTTGCACTGCTGGACATTTTCACACTGCTGGGAGATAGAAAATCTAAACTTCACAGTTCCAGTATTGGTAAGAAAAGGATACACCATGATGCTTAAGTGTTAGGATTGCTAAACTGTGGGGCACATTTTTATAATATCAAACAGCTGTTATTGTCTAGAATGAACTGCCAGGTTTGATTGACTGAAAATGTGTCCTCATTTGCAGCAATTTTCCTTTCTTGAAAAGATACTAATGATTATCACCATGTCCTAAAGGAGAAAGTTACTGCGTTGCAAATTAGGGATAGTCTGAGGTAGGGGAAAAAACTTTTTTCCTTGAAATGAGTGTGCTAAATGTCAGAACAGGAGCTATCACTGCCTCTTATATAAGAAAGTAGAGGAGCTACAATTTGTATTGCTGCTGAGGTGCAGCAAAATGTTATCCTGACTGAAACACTGATGAAGTAGAGATTTTTAGTTTCTGAGAAAGAGAGGAATTTTTGCCTCTGCCTCATTTGTTCTGCTGATTGCACCATTTTCTTCTCTAGAAATCCATGGAAACGACTTGCTGTTTCAGAAGAAAGCAAGTACAGTGTCCTGCTGAAGAATGTTTAAATAGGGATTGCTCTGTATAAAATGTACTAGATTTATTTTTGCTGTGTTCTTCAGAAGAAAGCCATTCAGTTCAGAAGAGTTCAAGACTATTAAGGCAGAGAACAAAACAAAACAACCACACTCAACAAGATTATCACAAAAACAAACCCACACATGTCCTGGTTTTGAATAAATAAATGCTTAAAACAACATGTACAGACTATCAAAAAAGATGTTAAATCTATGAGGATGTAGCATTGCTCATTATAAAGATCAAAGGCTGAACCAACAAAGCTTAAGTGTTACTAATGAAACCAATGCCCCTGAATCAGCTAGCTTCAAAACCTAAACATTTCTAGATAACACTTTGCACATTTTGGAGTCATTCTCTTTATTTTAACACCTCTGCTAAGTCCCTACTGGACTATCATTTCTTATTTTCTTTGTATAACCTCTATCTCTACATTTCTTTCAAGACAAGCTTATGTTACTGTGTGAAAACTTAAAAGATATATCTAGCAGGATATATAGCTGGAGGAACTGTTCATTTTGAATAATAAACATTATGAGACAGAGTACAGTCCCTTCTGTTTGCAAAGATCTTGGAAAGCACATCTATTCAACTTGGAAAGTCAGTCTATTCACAGTAACCCTTATAAATAATGTCAGCTATACAGCCATTATAGTGTTTGATTCATCCTTTATTGTGGCATGAAGATTAAAGGGGGGAAGGTGAGAACTATGTTCACAGCACTCCTTGGTGGGGAAATAAATAAATAAATAAATAAATAAATAAATAAATATCATTCTCCCTGGAACAATAATCTGATTTATTGTTTGAAGGGCAAATTTTTAAACTATGACGTTCAAAGCAAAAAAGCATAGCATCAGCAAAGAAAATTCAAATACCATGCATCAGGTAGAATATTGTTTTCCCTTGTGTTTATTGTAAATTGTGTCACATATTGACTATGCTCTTCCACACTGCCCATAGTTTTTCCAAAGATGAAGGACAATATGAAAATGTTTTAAATAAAGTATCATTAAAACATTCTAGCAACACAACTTTGTCAGTCTGCATCTCTACTGCTTAACTAATGTGATTTGACACTGTTTTAATTGTCATGGCTCTATCCTGGGATTTGTAGTTTGTTGTGGCACCAGAATTCTTTGACAGAGAAGGATAAATATGTCACAAAACTACAAATCCCAGAACTGAGCCAGAGCAGTTGAACTGGTGTCAAAACTGCACTAATCCTGTAGTGCAGATCTAGCATTAGTAATGATTCTGATACCACATTACTAAACAGAAACATCTAGAGAAGCAGTTCTTGAACTATATCTTGCAGACCATTGGTGGTCTGCAATAAACTTTCTTTCAGGTGGTTCCCTCATGCTGCAACAAATGTTAGAGTTAAAAAAAGATCAGCTATTCATCACTTTGAAGTGTCAGGATGGCACTTTGGGTCACACAAGCATGCCAACATGAGGCATTTCACATATGATATGAACATGGAAAAGTTAGTTTTGAGGTATGAGAATTCCTGTAATCTAGGTATGCTGACTAGAGACCTGTAGTCCAAAAGGAATAATTTTGGAATTTCTGGGTATGAAAATAAAGCATAAGTGTCCAGGCCAGAACAGTAATTTTCTTGACTGTAAAAACATCTTAGGGACATAGTAACTACACCAATCTGCTTCCCATCTGACAATACTTATATTTTTCATGTATGTCATGCATTCAGGATACCTTCACCAGAGGGTAGAACAAAGAGATTTTAATTCAGAATCTTTTCAGAAGTATTTAACATGTGATGACAATAAGGTAATATTGGCCTGGTACACACCTTCCTTAATGTGCGGAGTGGTAGTGGCCTTTTTTCCGCCAGAGGGAAGCCGCAGCCACCAAACCGTGCAGCTTTCCGCTGGTGAAAAAAATAATCCGTAAAAAGCGGGTTCTTTTTGTACCGTGCTTATGATGCCTGAGTGTACCAATGGCGCACTCATGATGTCACAAGCACGGCACAATGTGCAGATGCTATGTGTTCATCACGTAACAATGGCAGTGCCCCATATACATGGGGCATCGCTATTGTTACATTGCCGCACCATACTAGGGTTAGGGACCATGCAGATCTATACCACGCCATAGTCTGTGGTTCTGAAAAGAAAAGCCTAAGGGTCTGCAACACAGCATGCAAGTCAGACCTTCCCTCCACTCCCACAAGAAAAGTTGTAGTCTGAAATGCCCTCGTTCAGTGCTATTTTACAGAATCACACTTCCCATTACCCGGGTTACTCAATTTTCTCATCACTCCTCCAAAGACAGCATTCTGTGACCACTGAGCACACTCAGTCCTCATTCTCCCCCCAGTAATATTTTTTATTCTCACTGATCTTAGGGTTCCCCAAGCCTGCTGATTGCTTTCTCTTTTATGTGGACAATGCTATTTTTGAGCAATAGCACTCCTATTTGGACATCAGAATTCATAATCTAAAACTCAAAACAGTTCTGCAAAATCTAGCAAGGAAGATCAGTGATCACACAGTTTTTCCAGGTGTGAATTCCCTGAGTTGAGGAGCAGCAGATGCACAGGGAAACCATGATGCATATTCAGAGGCAAGGTATCCATTACTTATTTTGCTGCCTCATATCTCTTTTCATAAAGGCCACTAAGCCAGGTTCTATGTAAAGACTGTGGAATAGCACTGAGTGTAACAGCTGAAACATTGTGTGGCTTACACACATCTAGGTCACAAAGATGAGGCTGTTGGAACACATTGGCAATGTTCATTTTCAGTGTATGAACACAATCAGTGCTACTTATCTGACACAAGCTTTTTAAATTCCATGTACTTCTTATCTTTCTATCTGCATTTCACATTATATTCATGCTAGGAAGCTTGATGTTTCTTTGTTACTTATTTTCTTGTGAGCACATGCCTTGATTTATCCTCTCAGGTTGTTTTCATATATAATATTTTGTTCAGGATTATCGCTTTATTATCCTGCAATGTGTCCCTCATCCCTCTCTGTCAAAAGGGCCATAAATTAAAGTCAGCAAGCATTTACAACCCAATAATTCATTGTCTCCAAATGCTAATATTCTAGCTGCTTAGGTCCCAGTACATTCTATCCTGTGACCTTTGCATCCCACTATTTCTGGGGTAATAAAAAGAAAGCATACAACGAATGGATCATGTAATTCTTTATATGTGTTTTAACTTCTTGATATTTGGGGAACAAAACCCTCAAAATCCTTTTATAAAGTTATCAGGATGTACTCATCCCTGCGAGGAACAAGCTTTCACAGTCTGGAGAAGATATTTGGGATACTTCTTCAATACCACCCACCTCCAAAACCAAACACCTTAACCTCTAAAAGCCTCTGCTATTGATTTTTCTAAAACCTATCTCAGAGATGTGTGTATTATGCAGCACCATTTGTCCTGATCAGTAAAAACCAACAAGGACTGCTTTTCACACACACATTGTGCCTCCACTGGGCTGGGCTGCTTTGAGACTGGAAGTAATGTGATATCACCTCTGGTGGAGGTGAAGTTTGGCTAAATCTTGGTCAATTATCTTTTCTTTTTTTTTCCTTTTTTTTCTTTTTTTTCTTTTCTTTTTCTTTTTCTTTTTTTTTTATTTTTTTATTTTATTTTTTTTTTTGCATTTGAGAGTTTCTGCAAGGAGCCGAAGTAAAGTGGAGTTAAGATTTTTAGTATTTAGGGACCCAAGCTTCACCTGGAAAAATATTTTGGGGGGCTTTATGAGATTTAGAGGATGCCCTGGGGTGCTTAAGTGGTTGCCAAAAAAAAAATTGGGAAGCTACATGTTACAATTTCCCCACCCCTGGTATAGATGGCAGGAATACTGAAAGTTTTAACTAATGAAATATACTTTCAGCACAGAAGTTTTGGGCAAATGGCAAAAAGCTGCTCTGATAACCTTCAGGGCTGAAGGGTGGGGTATAAATACCATAAATAAAATAAAATAAACATGGAGATTACAAAAAGTACAGTGTATTGAATATATGAAATATATCCTCCAGCATTTCACAGATGAAAACTAGGATGCGTGTAGCCAAGCAACATCAGAATGTGGTCATGATGGTTAAATGTTACTAATGGATAAAATAACACAAACTAGAAGAGGCTGCTGCAGCTTGCTTTTGCCTGAGTCTTCTGGGAAGGGCAAGTCTCCACCCTCTCCTCTCTGCTGAGTTAATTGATTTTAAACTACACTTGCACTTTGAGCTAACTTGCAGCAACTGAAGTAAGCCGAGGATGATGGGGGAAAGTGGGAGGTAAAAGAGAAAAAGACATTTTGAAAGTAGCTGGAAAGATGGGACAACAGAGGATTGATTGGGAATGTACCAGCTAAATCAGGACAATTGAAGGATATGCATGAAGCACACACAGAGAATTTGGAGAACTTCTTTTTTTGAAAATGAATGAAGTTCAGTTTATACATCCCTACAGCTTTTACAGGAAAACACACTTGGGCGCGTTACAGACCGCCGGATTGCGGTGGTCTGCTGCCGCCGCCGCTTACACCGTCCGGGAGCCGCAGACTTTAAACAGCATGGCTCCCGGACGCTGCCGAGAAGGAGCGCGGAAATCACGCTCCTTCTCAGGCCCCGGAAGAGGCGCCGCAAAGCGCAAGGGGCGCATTTGTGGCATCATTTCTGGGGCGACACGTGCGGACGCAACACGTCCAGCATGTAAAGATGGCGGCGCCCATGTGTATAGGGTGCCGCCATCTTTATGCCCTGTCACGTGCTAGGGGTGAGGCCGGTATGGATGCTAGGTCCTCGGCCAACCCCTAGCACATGACGGGGGCGTATTAAAGGCCCGTCTATAACGCGCCTTAGTTTATCTGAATTTATTTAAAAACTCTTAAATATACATTTTATCATCTTTTTTAAAAATCAGTCACCAGAAGGAACAGGAAGTATAATCAGAGTCTCTGTTATTTTCTTCATAGGCACTCACTTTTTTTTCACAAGACAATCCAACTATCAAAGAATTCCACCAAAAATGCCTGGAGCTGTAGACTATCAGTTAATACAAAACCACCAAGACAGGCAGGAGTTACAACCTGTTGGAAAGAGCCGATTAGTAGCACCATTAGGAGAAACAGTAAATTAGCCTATATATGTGCCAACCCACCAGGAGGCAATCAAAGCTTGCCAGTTCTTTCTGTGGATCAGAGAAGCTGGACACTTACAAACATTATTGTGAAACATATTCTGGTCATAGTAAAAGATGCCCTTCACTAACACACAGCTGTTCTCTTAAAGAAGAGGTCCAGAAGATGATCTTAACAGGTGAGCCAAGATATTCTCTGAGCTATGCAGGCTCCAGGCCATGAAAGGTTTTACAGCTTAATAGAGCAGCTTGGATTAGGTTTGCAGAAAGCAACTGGATTTGTGACAATACAGAAAAGTGGATCATTTTTCTCTCTGGCTTTTTATTAAGTGGTGAACCCCAAGTAGTCTTTTGCACAGTAAACAACATGCTTTTTTTTAAAAAAAAATCTATAAATTTGTCTATCAAAATGGAAACTATAAGAAAAGTGGAGGGTGATGAAAGAAAAAGACATCCTTGGATGAACTTTGCAAAAAGTCTTCAAGTGGCTTCCAGAAGGTTCAAAATGTTTTTGTTTCCTTATGCTTACTTTACTTACTTATCTAACATGGTTATTTCATTTGATTTGCACATATTGTTAGTTTTGAATAAACTGTTGGCTGAAACACGCTGAAATACTGAATTGCTCCTCTTTTTGTGTGGTAGGAACCTATCCCTATTCTCTTTTATGTTATTTCTGCTTCTGGTATGAAATTATCAGTTAAATAATAATAATAATAATAATAATAATAATAATAATAATAATACATTTTATTTATAAACCGCTATTCCAAATAGATCATAGCAGTGTACAAGAAAATTATAAAACAGTACAAGAAAAAATCTACAATAGATATATAAAACTAATAAAACATTACAATTATGGATGAAATACACATTAAGATACACTGTATCTTCAGGCTAGCCTCTGATGACGCTGGGCCAGCCTGTTCTCTCCCTCACCGGCCGAAAGATGACAGTTATGGAGGGAGGGAGCTCTATCTTCAGGCTAGCCCCTGATGACGCTGGGCCAGCCTATTCTCTCCCTCACCGGCCGAAAGATGACAGTTATGGAGGGAGGGCGCTCTATCTTCAGGCTAGCCCCTGATGACGCTGGGCCAGCCTGTTCTCTCCCTCACCGGCCGAAAGATGACAGTTATG
>NC_056522.1:47840216-47855783 GCF_019175285.1 Sceloporus undulatus | reverse complement strand
CAGAGAGGGAGCTCTATCTTCAGGCTAGCCCCTAATGACGCTGGGCCAGCCTGTTCTCTCCCCCACAGGCCGAAAGATGACAGTTATGGAGGGAGGAGCCTCTATCTTCAGGCTAGCCTCTGATGACTCTAAGCCAGTCTGTTCTCTCCCTCACCGGCTGAAAGATGACAGTTATGGAGGGAAGGCGCTCTATCTTCAGGCTAGCCCCTGATGACGCTGGGCCAAAGATGAGAGTTTATGAAAGGAGGGCGCCTATCTTCAGGCTAGCCCCTGATGACGCTGGGCCAGCCTGTTCTCTCCCCCACAGGCCGAAAGATGACAGTTATGGAGGGAGGAGCCTCTATCTTCAGGCTAGCCTCTGATGACTCTAAGCCAGTCTGATCTCTTCCTCACCGGCCGAAAGATGACAGTTATGACGGGAGGGCACTCTGTCTTCAGGCTAGCCTGTGATGACGCTGGGCCAGCCTGTTCTCTCCCTCACTGGCCGAAAGATGACAGTTATGGAGGGAGGGCACTCTGTCTTCAGGCTAGCCCCTGATGACGGTACACCAAGCAGCCCCAGGAAGAAAAGGCAGGGCATTTTTGGGTGGTTATTTTGCCCACCCCAGGGTGCCTCTCCCATGAAAACTAGGTCCTCTCCCATCGATGCTTTCAGGGGAGGGTGAGTGGAGGGACCGGCAGGAATCGGTCCAAAGAGGTTTATCCATACTGGGAGCTCATAACAAACGTGGGTAGAATCATAGAATAGAATCATAGAATCATAGAGTTGGAAGAGACCACTAGGGCCATCCAGTCCAACCCCCTGCCATGCAGGAAATCCAAATCAAAGCATTCCCTGACAGATGGCCATCCAGCCTCTGCTTAAAGACCTCCAAGGAAGGAGACTCTATTACCCTCCGAGGGAGTGCATTCCACTGTCGAACAGCCCTTACTGTCAGGAAGTTCCTCCTAATGTTCAGGTGGAATCTCTTTTCCTGTAGCTTGCATCCATTGTTCCGGGTCCTGTTCTCTGGAGCAGCAGAAAACAAGCTTGCTCCCTCTTCAACATGACATCCTTTCAAATATTTAAACAGGGCTATCATATCACCTCTTAACCTTCTTTTCTCCAGGCTAAACATCCCCAGCTCCCTAAGTCGTTCCTCATAGGGCATGGTTTCCAGACCCTTCACCATTTTTGTCGCCCTCCTTTGGACACGCTCCAGTTTCTCAATGTCCTTTCTGAATTGTGGTGCCCAGAACTGGATACAATATTCTAGGTGGGGCCTGACCAAAGCAGAATACAGTGGCACTACTACTTTTCTTGATCTAGACACTATACTTTTATTGATGCAGCCTAAAATTGCATTGGCCTTTTTAGCTGCTGCATCACACTGTTGACTCATGTTCAACTTGTGGTCTACTTGGACTCCTAGATCCCTTTCACACGTAGTTTCATTCAGCCAGGTGTCACCCATCCTATATCTGTGCATTTTATTTTTCCACCCTAAGTGCAATACCTTACATTTCTCCGTGTTGAATTTCATTTTGTTAGCTTTGGCCCAGCTTTCTAGTCTATTCAGATCATTTTGGATCTTGATGCTGTCCTCTGGGGTATTAGCTATTCCTCCTAATTTAGTGTCATCTGCAAATTTGATAAGTATGCTCCCAATTCTGTCATCCAGGTCATTGATAAAGATGTTGAATAGCACTGGGCCCAGGAAAGAGCCCTGTGGGACCCCACTTGTCACTTCTCTCCAGGATGAAAAGGAGCCATTGTTGAGCACCCTTTGGGTTCGGCCGGTCAACCAGTTACAAATCTATGTAACAGTTACCTTGTCTAGTCCACATTTTACAAGCTTGTTTGCAAGAATGTCACGGGAAACCTTGTCAAAGGCCTTACTGAAATCAAGATATACTATATCCACAGCATTCCCTTCATCTACCAAGCTGGTAATTTTATCAAAGAAAGAGATTAGATTTGTCTGGCATGACTTGTTTCTCTGAAACCCATGTTGAGTTTTTGTGATTATGGAATTGCCATCTAGATGTTCACAGACTCTTTGTTTAATTATCTGCTCTAGAATCTTTCCTGGTATTGATGTCAGACTAACTGGATGATAATTGTTGGGATCCTCTTTTTTCTCCTTTTTGAAGATGGGGACAACGTTTGCCCTCCGCCAGTCTGCTGGGATCTCTCCTGTTTTCCAGGAGTCTTCAAAGATTATTGCCAATGGCTCCGATATTACATTTGCCAGTTCTTTTAATACCCTTGGATGTAGTTCATCTGGTCCTGGAGACTTAAATTCATTTAGATTAACAAGCTGTTCCTCTACTATCTCTTTACTTATTCTGTGCTGAAATTCCCCTATTCTGTCCTCTGCTCCATTATCCTCAGGTTGAGCACCCTTTTCCTTTTCTGAGAAGACTGAGGCAAAGAAGGTGTTGAGTAATTCTGCCTTTTCTCTGTCTTCTGTTAGCATTTTGCCATCTTCTCCACGGAGTGGCCCTACCATTTCCTTCTTCTTCCTTTTGCTGCGGACATATCCAAAAAAGCCCTTTTTGTTGTCTTTAACCTCTCTAGCAAGCCTGAGTTCATTCTGCACTTTAGCTTTTCTGAATTTACCCCTACACATGCCTGCTATTTCTTTGAATTCCTTTTTCGTGATTTCCCCCTTTTTCCATTTCTTATACATGTTCCGTTTCAAACTTAGCTCGGTTGAAAGTTCATTAGTCATCCATCCTGGTTTCTTAAGACACCTCCCATTTTTCTTTTTCATTGGAACTGTTTGAAATTGTGCCTTCAGTATCTCCCTTTTGAGAAAGTCCCATCCGTCCTGAACTCCTTTATCTTTTAGTATTTCTGACCATGGAATCGCCCTCAATACTTCTCTAAGTTTACTGAAATCCACTCTCCTAAAGTCTAGGATGCATGTCTGACTATGCCTGGTTTCTCCTTTCCACTGTATTACAAACTCCAGGAGAACATGGTCACTCCCACCTAATGATCCCACCACTTGCACCCCATTAACCAAGTCATCCTTGTTGGTTAGGATCAGATCTAAAATAGCTGACCCCCTTGTTGCCTCTTCCACCTTTTGGACCATGAAATTGTCTTCCAGGCAAGTGAGGAATTTGCTAGGCCTTGAGGATTTTGCTGAGTTTGACTTCCAGCAAATATCAGGATAGTTGAAGTCACCCATCACTACTACATCTCTCCTTTCTGACTGTGTGGTCATCTGTTCTAGAAAGATATCATCCATTTCCTCAGTCTGACTTGGGGGTCTGTAGTAGACTCCCACCATAACATCCTTGTTGTTTCCCTCCCCTTTGATTCTTATCCAGATGCTCTCCACCTGGCTTCCATGATTGATGTCCTGGATCTCTTCACTGGTGTGAAGAGATCTGACATATAGTGCTATTCCTCCTCCTTTCCTGTTTGGCCTATTTCTCTTAAAAAGGTTATACCCCTCTATTTCCACATTCCAATCATGAGACTCATCCCACCAGGTTTCAGTGATGCCTATTATATCATATTTGCTTTGTTGTACTAGGAGTTCAAGTTCATCTTGCTTATTTCCCATGCTCTGTGCATTAGTGTAGAGACATCGCAGACCATGGTTCCCTTTTACTTGCTGCCTGTGCAAGTTTTTTTGTTTTTTTTTGCCTCCCACTATTGGGTCCTTGCACTTTTTTTCTTGTTTCCTCTATGTCAGTTTGACTATTTTCGCCATCCCTTTCGCCTTCCTTAATATTGTCTCCCTTCCCCTCGGAACTCAGTTTAAAGCCCTCCTGATCAAGTTCTTGAGACTGTTGGCAAAAATATTTCTTCCAACTGACGTGAGATGCAACCCGTCTGTTGCAAGAAGTCCCTCCTCATGGAACCGCAGTCCATGATCAAAGAATCCAAATCCTTCTCGGCGGCACCATCTGCGGAGCCAGTTGTTCACATCTGCTATTTTCCTCTCCCTTCATGGACCATGCCCTTCAACTGGCAGAAGAGATGAGATGACAACCTGTACATCCATTCCTTTCAGCTTCCTACCAAGCGCCTCGTAATCCCTTTTGATGTCATGAAGGCTGTGTCTTGCAGTATCATTAGTTCCCACGTGGACCAAAAGGAAGGGGTATTTGTCAGTAGGCTTGGCCAGTCTTGTCAGTCTCTCTGTCACATCACGGATCTTTGCACCTGGAAGACAACACACCTCTCGAGACATCTTGTCAGGCCTACAAATCACTGCTTCTGTACCCCTCAGCAAGGAGTCCCCCACTAAGACCACACGCCTCCTCCGAGGCTTAGCAGAGACTGTTCCCTCGGGTGGGACTCTCAGGCTCCCCTGCTCTGTCCCTGAAGTCTGTCCATGCTGCTCTTCTTCATCTTCCTTGATAAGGGAAAGAGCTTTGAATCTATTCTCTAGCTGCAAGCTCCCCGAACAATCCCTTCTCAGCTTACTTCTCTTTGTGACATTCCTCCAGCTGTCTGCCTCCTGTGTATGGCAAGTGACCTCTTCTTGGCAGCTGGAATGTGTATAACCTTTTCTTTAAAAAAAATCAAACTACCTACTAGAGTTTGGATAAAGTAGCACTCTTTAGCTGAAGGAAGAAAAGAGAAGAAAACAAAAAGGGGCAGTTTCACATTTTTGCATGAACAAGGAGTAAGTTCATTTATTCCTGGAGTGAGCTAAAATTATGCTCTGCTTGTAATATTAGAAATAAAACAATACTCCAGTGGTACCATATCATCCTCCAGTGGTCTTTTGCTGAAGGGAAATGGAACAACTAGAACTGACATAGGTGTGACACATAACAATAACTGAATCATGGTACTTGTAAAAATTGCCCAGAGGATTAGGGCATAATGATATCATCAAGCTACTCATTTTAACTAAGCAATCAAGATGAGTCAGATCTCCAAACTAGGGTCTCAAAAGCATAGTCAAGTGTTAGAAGGCAAGCAAGGTAAGACTGATACCAGGCACACTAGAGGTAAAGCTGGATGGGAAGAATGCAGGCCAGATGTTCTACATTTTATTGTGAGCTCAGAATAGTTACTTTTTAAGGACCACAAATTCTAGGCCCCATCTCACCCCAGTGGCTGGCTGGATTCTGGGAACTGTACCCCAAAAGTAACTTTTCTGAAATCTGAATTATATTTCTATTGCACTAGCAGAGCAATGTTCTGCTTGTTCTACCAGAACAGGCACTCTACATAGATTTCTCATCACATCAGCTGCTGCTACTGGGTAGTTAGACAACAGAGGGGACCAAGAATGTGTCCTTATTGTGCAAATATTGAATTTTGATACAACTTCAGTTGTCATGGCTCTCTATGAAAACTTGGGGGTTATAGTTTGCTGAGGTACTTAGAATTATCCACTCCCTCAGATACAACACTGAAATAGTGACTACTTAAAGTGACACCAAAACTGGTTAAAGGGAGCATAAAAGAATTACAGTTATGCAGAGCAACTTAGCTACTGCATGTACTGTATTGTACATAAAGCTGCCCCTGAAATTGGTTTGGGAGCTGTTGCTGCTGCTATAGTGATCTCCAGTTTATTGGTAAGAAGAAACATAGGCCTAGTACAGACCGTCTCGAAACAGCGGTCTGCAGGCGCCTGTTTTTACTCTGGAGGGACAGCGCAGCCCCCAAACCATGTGCCATCACACTGGAGTAAAAAGAACCTAGAAAAAATGGGTTCTTTTTGCGCTGACATAGTTATGTTGCAAGTGCGCCAATGGTGCCCTCATGACATAACTGGTACAGCATGATGTGTGGACGGTATGCGTCCGTTACGCCATAATGGTGGCGCGCATGTACACGGGATGCTGCTATTATTGTGTCACTGGCACGTATTAGAATTAGGGACCATGAGGTTGCCGCGTGGTCCCTAACCCTAAAATTGGTACTAGTATGGCGCTTTTGCGCAGTCTGTACCATGCCATAGTCAACCAGCTCTGTACATACTGTTCTCGCACCTGGTAAGTCCACTTTGAGCTGCTGGTTATTCCTTTAAATACTCTTCATACTTAGCACTAGAACTTGGATTTTAAAAATCACTTTCTTGGATTACAGCTCTAAGGAACCCCCAGACAATATGATCAATGGTCATCTGGCTAGGGAATATGGGACACTGTAGTCTACAAAGTAACTTTTTCCAGCTCTGCAAGAGATTGACATATCTTAGAAGGAGCTTTGCTCACCATATTACATCCCCCCCCCCCCCGCCTTTGAAAGAGATTTTGAAGAGCCCTGTTCCAGACATCCTTCATTCAGCCAGGCTTTCTCTATGATTGCCTTGACATTGTAGAATGATCACTCCCAAGAGATTTGCTAAGTATTTTCTCTCTGAGCTTTAAGATGCTCCTGTAAGGCCGAGCTCTGGTTTGAAAGGCCTTTCCTTAGACAGTAGAAAACAGTATCGTTTTGTTTTTGATGGAATACTATTCACATTTTATTGCTTTAAAAAGTGTTATTACATGTTTATATTGTTGGGTTTTTGTACTGAAGATTTGAGCCACCTTAAATGACAGGGGCCAGAGTACACTTCTTTAACCATTTGCTAAGCTTTTGTTTTTGTTTCAGTCCTTTAATCACAAACAGCTATGAGTAAATGCTTAAAGGAATGCACTCTGAACCTGCTCAGGGATTCTCTCATGACAAAAGTGAGAAAGCATTCTGTGCTAGCTACTTGTGGTTCTGGTCATGTCTCATGGGCATAAATTGAGCCCCATGGTTCATAAGATCATGACCACTTTCAGCATTAGATAATGCAAGACTGAATCTTCCATATATAGTTTGTGGAAATATAAACAGTTCTTTTCTTCAGGAAATCTCAAAATGGCCTCTGTTACCTCAAGATCCAGCTTCCTTTCACCCCAATCATCCCATTTTCTAATATTAAATTGATATAAATGTATAGAGCTGCAAGGACACTTCCAGTGTGAATTAACAGCCATAACATATAAGGAGATCTGAGACTATATTTGGGTGTCTGGGAGGCTCAGCAAGGGGAAGCACAAGAGCATGAAGCCAAGCGTAGATTGATCAACATCAAAATCTGCATAATCCCATCACCAATAGGAGCAATTGTGGGGGATAGATTTTGTGTTTACAAGTGACCAGAAAACCAAGAATGCCTCCTTTTGGGTGTGATACCCCTTTTGTCCAGGGACATTTGCACTGGTTGTCCAGCCATTCCCAATTTCTCTACCCATCCTCCTCCCCCTGGGAAATCCACTCTAACCCCAAGTTCTGCCCCAGGATAGTATTTGCATTATAAATATGCCTGCTTGGGCACCACCAATTCAGTCCCTGTTTGTCTGCATCTTGCTTGACTCCTTAGCTTGCTGACTATGCCACAATCTGCAGACAGTTTACTGTTCCACTTCACTTCATGATATCCCCCGTTTTGGGCCTCTGCTTCTGGACTAGGTTTAATATTGTTCTCTGCACCCCCTCACATTCACTATCTGCTACTGCCTTCTATATTGTTAGTTGTTGAATATATACATGAGAGAGTGTCTTTGCGTGAATGGTGGCTTCCTTGTGATTAATAAATAAAACTAACTGAAACTTTGCACTCTGGAGTTCTGTTGTGAGAATTGGTATACACAGGCTTGATCCCTGCATTAACTTGAGCCCTTTTACTTTTTTCAACTGATAATAAAATTCCCCCACTGAATATTAATTGCGGGTGCCCTCCTGAGACCCTGGCATTTAAGTAACACCTCTAAATGTGTAATAACTGCTGATATTCCTTGATTCACTGGAAATGGATATATCCTGAGTTACCGAGTTGGCTGATGTAGCCTAAGAGTCAAGTTGTTCTCTGACAGTAGCTCAACATTCTGCTTATTTACTTCTCTTACTTGCGATATATGAATGGAACTGAAAAGGGAGACAGCTAATTGGAACTGCATTTGCAGGAAACAAACAGTTGGAGGTTAAAATTACTGTGCCTAATTATTCCAGATTGAAGCAGACCACACACAATATTCCACTGCCAAACAGCTGTGATTAAAATGATTTAAAATCAAATGGGAAATGCTAGCTAAAAGAGCAAAATTTCAAGTGATTATTTAAAGGCAGAAAAGGAAACAACCAGTCGTGATTTACAAGGCTGCAGTTCTGCTAACAGGCTTTGTCAGGGTTCACTTCACTACATAGGAATTATTAATGATTTATCCTCCATTTTCCTTGTTTGTCTCTGGAGTTGGCATGCTATTCTCCTAAGTACTCTCCTAAGTTAAAAACAAAAAGGGGAAAGGTTCCCAAAAACAAGATGCCTTAAAGAACAGGATCCAGAAAGGAAGACAATACATACATCAAACAAAATTCACACCAAAATTATAAAGCTAACAAATATATAATATCATAAAATATAAAATACATATAAGCCCTCAATAGATTTTAACTTGTGATTTGAATTTTGTTTTTTGGTTCTTTTTTTGATAATTTTACTCTCTTAAGTCAGCCAGGAGTATACTACACATGTTCTTAAAGCAAGCACAGTATTTTAGAGTTACAGCTGGCTACTGAAATGTTGGCAAGGACAATCTTTCTCTTCAGTGTCTAAGCAAGCCAGTCTCCCACAACTTTGTGTCACTAAGATGTATTGGGCTACAATCCCCATCATCCCAGCCATCTGGAAATAATGTCTGCTCTAGACATCTGCTTGTCAGGTTGGGGGAGGCTGGTTTAAATCTTAAGAAGGGGCTTTTAAATGCTGTGTTGTCACAACATTTCTTCCACAGGGTCAAATTTGAAATTGTATGTGATGTCAGTGGGTGGAAATAGTCTTCCAAGTGGAGCAAAAGTAGGCACATAGGCACTGGAGTTTCCAGAGAGCAACATATATAAACTGCAGAGATGTGCAAGCTTAATGATGTAAAAGCAGTTGAATGGGGCTATCACTATTGTAAAGTAGCATGAGGATTCTTAGCAGATTTCTTAATCAGTTTTCACTAAAAAAATAATAAGCTTGGACTTCTTCCATTAAATGTCAAAGTCTTAGGAAAAAAATCCATAAAACCCTCACAGAAATGTCATTATTATATAGTAAGCTGAGGCCCAGTCACTTGGTACACTTTATTTTTCTATTCCCTCTTAACTGCCATGTCAGGATCCTGGATTGACAATTTAGGGAGAGATATTTAGAATTCACATCCAGAGAGCTCTAGTGTCTCTCCTAACTACAAGTCTCAGAATTCCATAGGATCTTGTCATGGCTGGTTAAAGAGGAATCATAGTGCTATATTTGTGTAGTATGAATGGGTTCCTGCCATTGCTTTGGAACACCTATGATGCTTAAGGGGGGGGGGGGAATGGTCTAGATAGACAGAAAAACCATACAGTAGACAATCCAAATATCCATGCTCTTAATTTAGGCTACACATTACTCATACAAAAGCTTGCTTTGTTAAAATTTCTGTGTCATAGTGATCTTGTCTCTATTATTACTTGTCGACAGGAACAGAGTTCTCTTATAAACATATTTACTTGTTTAAGAGCTTGTCTGAATTCACCCTAAATGTATCCACTGTAGTTTGGATTTAGATATTTAGTTATTGTGCTTTGTGAAGAACATTTCCAGCACATTGTGTGTAACATGGCACACTGTTATTAGCAGTATATTATTTTACTTTTACTTTTTTTCCCCAAGCCTTCATAGCAAACATATGGGCCCTAAAATCTGTTAGGAAGCAGACAGAAAAATCACCCAAGAATAGCAGAAGATAACTGTATGAGTCAGTTGTAGTCAGGCTCCTATTCCTTGATTTAAATCAATGAGATTTCCACAGTTGTAATTGCTGAATATATTTTTTAAAACTTTGTTGCTCACCTTTTGTTGAATCGTCAGAGTAATCCCTCTCTGGACCATCCAAAAGATGGATCTGTGAGAGCTCATCTGCACTTACTCTGTGCCAGGATCTGTTATGGGTCTCCCTCATTGGTGGGAAATATTCCAGATCACAGGGAGATTCAAAATTGCAGTCAAAAACTGAAGAAGGGAAAAGAAAAGAAAAAGAAAGATGCTAAGGCTCCACAAATTCTCATACATATCTCTCTAATAATGGAAGAGAGGCATTTCATTCCCATTTCTCTCTTCTTGTTTTTGTTTTGCACATTTCATATTAGGAAAACAGACCACATCATCAGATATAATGGTACGTGTTTTTCCCCACTGTGATTGAACTCCAGCCTGTACTGAGAAAGAAGATATATCTGTACAATTGGAAATAAGATTTATGAGGGACTCCTCTTTGTCTTTGAGAGCCAAGGGAAGATGAAGCAATAGTCAAGAAAGGATTTGCTTGTAGTATCGTAACCCCACTCTGATACAGTTCCCCACCCCATTTTTGTTTTATCTCTTGTTGATATGGCTGTTACAAAGAATAGCATGGGAACAAGAGAGAGAGAGAGAGAGGCAACCATAGTTCATACCTACCTCATTGGGCCACTTAAAGTAAAGCATATTGCTCTCCTTACTAGTGAGATAATTCATTCAAGAATAGAAGAGATAGCTTTAAAAAAAACCTTGAAATCAGTGGGGTGGTACGTGAAGTTTTAATTCTTCTGAAGTCATTTTTATATATGTGGCTTGGTTGTATTTGCCCCCAGTCTATGGCTGGCCTAGAAATTTCAGACCTTGGAGGGAAAAACTTCTGCTCTTTGGAGATTTTCATTAACATCTATTATTCTGGTCCCGGGATGAGATTAACCCAAATAATTGAAGTTGACACTAGCCAAACCAGCCAAGACATTTTTTAAACTTCAATTAGATTCTCTATTAAACATCTCATTTCTTTCCAGCTCGCATAGATTTACAATCCTCACCCCATTCTCTTGGAGGCATCATACCTTTTAATCCTAAGGTTAATACCCTTGCCCTTTTTCTGATCTATTTCAGATAATTCACCTGTTTAATGACAAAATGAAATGAATTAGCCTTTTTATATTTTTCATTCTACTTTCTTTACCATAGATACTACCATTCCCATGATATTGCTAGGACCTTGTTCACACTAAGTGTCTTGAGATAAACTCACAGAAAATTATTAACCAGAGAGACATTAGATCTTTTCATATTTCCCAAAACTGGGTGTATGCTATGTGGATAGAACAGTGGCCACATCTTCACTCATAACCTCCCTGGTTTTTGTAAGCAAACAGACTGTACTGTGTATATCTGTGGATCTTGTTCACATGAATGGGGCACTTTATACAAAATGATGTGGTTATTTATGGAGAGTGTACGTATTGGCAAATTGTACATGCATATGCTCAATGCATATGGAACTGGGGAGTACTTAGAGATCAGCAGAAACAATGCTCCTTATACTTCACAGAAGGATTGTGTCTGGAAAATTTAGCTAGCCACTTAACACTTTCCTCTAGACTTGAACATTCTTGGGTGTGGAAAATGGCAGTTGTTTTTGTGGCCCTTGACCCTGCTAAACTCCTTAGATTGCTCTCATTCTTAATGAAAAAAATGGTGCCAATTCAACTTTTAAATTGATTGCAGGGCCCACTTACACTATTTACATTAAAATATCATCATCATTGTTTTGGGATGGTATTTTGACAATCTGTGTAGCTTCAACATGGGCTCAGAGATAAAACACTGGCTTCTGAGCTATGCCATAATACTCATGTCTTACTGTTTCCTTGGTGGAAGATATGCAGGAAATAAGTGTTTGGTCAGTCCTGCTTTTCAGTAGGGCACTGAATCAGATGGCCTTTGGGAACTTGTTAGAGCTGCCAACTGGGAGAAGCTGAGGTCAGGCAGACAGCTGAACATGGAAGGCAGATGAGGTGGAAGTAGGAAATTTGGAAAACAGAGAGCAGAGGGGTGTGAAAGTTAGGAGAAAAGTGTTAACAATTAACTCAACTATCTGTCTTAATTACAACTTATTAAAAACAGTTAATCCCTTTCTACTGGGTGTCTTGTCTCTGGGATATCGTAAGATTCATCTGCACTATAGAAGTAGTGCAGTTTGATACCACCTTAACTGCCATGGCTCCATCCTACAGAATCATGGGATTTGAAGTTTGGTAAGGCACCAGCACTCTTTGGCAGAGAAAGTTAAAGAGCTTGCAAAACTACAGATCCCCGTATTCCACAGGATGGTGCTATAGCACTTAAAATGGTCTCAAACTGCATTATTTCTACAGTGCAGATGCACCCTTAGTCTTTACTCAAAAGAAGAGCTGCTAAGACTATGGCAAAGAAGCCACAACACATTTAAGAAGTGTATAGAAGCTAGATACTATAGTCTTCTGCTGAACTATCAGAAGCAGTAGTACCATCTGCAGTGAAGGCACCAGAATGCAGCAGGGAGCAGATTTAAGAGTTCCCTCCTCATAATAATAAATATAATTGCCGGGGGGGGGGGGGGGGTGGGGTTAAGGATATATTTCAACACATTATTGGCAACCATATCAGCTGAATAAGAAGAAAGGAATAGCAGGTTCAGAGGAAGGATTTTTGTTTGGATCATCATACAGATATGCAGGAACCTTAATCACTCTCACATCACATCCTAATAAAAATCATCAGAAGGGAGGCTGAGGTGATTCATAAAAATAATAATACTTGAGATTCATTAAATGGATGTTCTCAGCAGGACATACTATGCCACAATGATCTCAGTAAATGTTCATGTCTATTCTAGAAAATCAGAAGACAGAAAAATGATAAAGTCACTGCTTTCCATATATACAGCTCAATTTCTAAAAGGCTTATGTCTTATAATCTCTTGCAACTACTGTTCATTGGCTGCTGCAAAAAATATACAAAAGAAAACAAATAATTTCTTCTAATTTGTGAACAAATTCTCATCAACAATAAGTATTACAAATTGGAAAGTATTTCTAATGGAACACCATCAGGTCTTTATTACATTTTATACTTCAGTCAAAAATGCTTACTATTTAGTCTGACAAAAATTACGTTCAGCTACTGGTTTTTTTAAAATATTTAATTTAAAGTCATATTTTTCTTCTAGCTTAAAAAATAAAGGGAAAATAGACATACTTGAATAGAACTAGGAGATTTCCATTTTATGCAACTACCAAAAGGCACAACTAGACATTGAAGTTTAAAAGTAGCTGTGGCGGGTTACAGACCGTCCAGAAGAGGCGCCTCCTCCATGCCTCTCTTTGCTGCACAGCTGCGCCGCAGCATACAAATTGCGTGGCACAGCTGCGCAGCAAAGAAGGAGCTCAAAAAAGCAGCTCCTTCTTGCAGCGCTGCAAAGCCCCAAAGACGGCGCTGTAACGTCGCAGCTGCACAGCTCCATATGGAAGCTGCACAGCTGCGACATAACAGTTATGCATGCCATATGTATGGCGCTGTACAACTGCGGTGCATGCATGAAGTACTAGGTTTGCGGGACGTCTGCACACGCCACCCCAAGGCAACCCTAGCACATCCTGGACGCACCGCAAAGGGCCCGTCTGGAAAGGGCCTGTATTCAAAACGCTCATACTCAGTAACATTTTGCAGGGATATTTTCATATTTATATCTGTGTATTTTTATCCACCTGCTCTATGGATTCCATGGACCATGACACTTGGACAGAGTTGCTCAGGTCCAGTGAACAAAAAAAATCCACTTTTTACATATACACTATAAACCAAAGGCTTTTCTATTCTTGCCCTTTTGCAAACAAAGACATTGAGCTAAATTGAACCAACCCAATTTAGCTTGAGTCACATTTTTCATCACTAGAACTCTTTTTAGGATATATAGGTGGGATACAGACCGCCTGTTCTCCCACCGCCCTGGTTTGCTCCGCGAGGAAGCCGCAGTGGACAAATCGTGCGGCTCTGTCGCGGAACAAAAAGAACCCGCAAAAAGTGGGTTCTTCTTGTGGTGCCTTTGTGACACAGCAAGGCGCCAATGGTGCACTTGCAGCATCACAAAGGCACCTGGACATGCAGACACTACGTGTTCGTCACGTCAAAATGGCGGCGCCTGTGTGTACAGCGCGCCACCATTGTGACACCCCCGTCACTTGCTAGGGGTGAGGCCAGTATGGACGCTACGTCCTCAGCCAACCCCTACCACGTGATGGGGGCGGTGCAAAGGCCCATTTAAATCGGGCCATTGTTTGTTTTAGTCAAACAGAGACCAGACTTTTAAACATGCCTCATGAGATTGAAAAACCAAACAAAAATAAAAGATATAGGGCCATCATGATAACATGTGTAACCCACAGTAGTACTGTCTTTGACATTTTCTCAAAAGGAAGAGAAAAGACTAGTACTATTCACAACAATATTGGGTATCAGCATACAACCCAGAAACAAAGTGAGAAATGGCACACTAACAAAAATTAAGATACCATCACTTTCCAAAAGCTTTAAAAATATGATTTTACCTAATCATATGCCAGGATTTGATTTTTTTTAATTAAAAAAAATCTAGATTGGAAGAATTTTGAGTCAACCATGAAGCATGCTGGAATTCCCATTTCTGATTTGGCATGTCCAAGGCTGTAGTCACTATATTGAGACTCTTAAACCCTAGGCTAGTATTTTATAATTATTTTATCTTTCTTATTCTGGAGAATAAAAAGTTGTTGGGAAAAAGGCAGACTCATATGCTGCCTTTCCTGATAAATCTGGATGTTCTTTCTCAATATATTTTTTACCACAAGGATCAACTGTACATGTCTAATTCACATGGACCCCAGAAAGTGTAATATCACAAATATGTGAATAACACCAAGGTGTATAGACAATGCCAAGACATTTTTATTACAGGAGGACCATCTAAATAAATATGTTTATGGATATGCAATAAGGAGAAGATGCCATTTAAACTGCTTTTTTGAGAGAACAACTCTGCTCAGTGAGTCTTGGGACCTCTATTAACATCAGCTAACCTCTATACTTCATTTATAATGAATATAAACTTTTAATTCATGACAGGGAAGTGACACATTGATTTTTTTTTTTCAGTTACTAACTGCAAAGGCAAAGCTTGCTCTTAAAGGTTTCTCAGTTACTTTTGTAACTATAGGACTTGTGCCTCCTCAAGAAGATGCAAAACATTTCCAGAAGACAGGCTTTTTGTTCCTTAATGTTCCTATCCCACAGACACTTCACTCTGTGCATATGATGAAACAGACCCAGGAGATTATCACACAAGGCTTGTACAGCACAGCAATTGTGTTTTTGAAGCACACTGAAACACATCAGTATTGAAGCAATCTCTATTGCACCTCTGCTTCATTACCAGTATGGTGCTACATGTTCCTTCCACACTGCCTTGCTTCTGCTTCCTCCCCATTATTGCCCTACTTCAGGCCTGCAGAACGATCTGGTGGGGAAGGGCAGGGGAGGAATAGAGATCAGGTGGTGGAGTGAGGGAAAAGAGACTGAGCAGCGGAGGAGGGAAGAGAGATTGGATGGTGGTGTCAACAGAGATAAGCAGTGGCAGAAGAGAGAGATGGGGTGGCAGCGGAGAGGGGGAAAGATTGGATGGTGAAGGGGGAGAAAGGAGATCAGCCAGTGGGTAATAGGAAGAAAAGAAGAAGAAGAAGAAGAAGAAGAAGAAGAAGAAGAAGAAGAAGAAGAA
>NC_056522.1:47834259-47840206 GCF_019175285.1 Sceloporus undulatus | reverse complement strand
AGGCACAGATTGACCTGCTTGGGAATAGTGAGAGGAAGGAAGGAGAGAGAGGAAAAGGAAGAGAATCCCACCCCTAAAGCTACATGACTGCTGTCTCTTCTGACTGTGCAGCAGAAGAGATTATTGTACAAGGGCAACTATCAGGATTGCAGTGGTACTGAGAGTCACTGACAGTTTTCCCCAGCCAAAGACAAGCTGCACTTCAGAAATGACTGAAACACACACCAGCAATGGGATGAAGACAGTATTGTAAGTACCACCCAATAATGCAACTACCCTGCTCTAGTCTCACAACAGAAGCCTTGTGTGATAATGTCCCCAGTCTATGAGCGTTTATACCAGGGGTTCCCAACCTTTTTGACTTGTGGAGCCCTTTTTAGAATCAATTTTTATGGCAGAGCCCCTATGAGGCCTACCCTATGTCTTACAAGTTAATGGTGTTTAGGAGTAGTGTTACTTTTTGTTTCTTGTTCTTTAATTTCATTCAATTTTTATCTCTTTCATTTTCCTGGAGCGGTGGAGGAGCATTTGGGAAGTGCACACAGAGGCCTAAGGGCTCCTTGGAGCACAGGTTGGGAGCCACAGGTTTACACTACAAACTTCTTTCTCTAAGTCAGTTTCAGAGATACTACAAGATCCCTTTGCATGTGCTCATTTTCTGTATGTGTTTCCACAAATCTACAGTGGGAAGAGCTCATATGTTCCCTGTTTTCTTCTTAAAACAGGAGTAGAAACATGTGGTTCTCACATGCTGTCACACTGCAACTACTATCAGCATAATGAATAGTAAAGGATGATGAGCTGAAATCCAACAAAATCTGAAGCTCCACAAGTAGCCCACATACACCAGAGTTATGCAACTCAAACAAAACAAGCACCAGTGGGTAAATATTAATTCTTCTACACAGCTTCCCTTGGACCCACAAATTCTATATCTAGATGTAGTGTTTGAGAAACTGGGGAAATATTCAGGAATAGAAATGCTATCATCCCCTGACCAAAATTATCCCAGGAAATCTTGAGGATGAGAATGACGTCAAAGCAGCATCCAAATGATAAAGTGGGCCACGTCACTTACCCTCACACAGACTAGGTAGATGCATCATGATAAGCATAAAGGACTATGCAATAGAATAGTTGCTCATAGAACTGACAAGGGGAAAGCCAACCCTAAAGTTCATCTTGTGATGCCCAACTTTGTACCATTTCGAAACAGTGACCATACTGTTGTCCAATTAAATTTATGTGTAAGTGGAAAATTGCCAAGTAAGTCCAACATTGTCACATTTGACTTCTCAAAACACAAGGGGAGTCTGGTAAAAAGGAAGATGAAAGGAGAAAAAAAGTTTTAAAGGTCACCAAGATGATTAACAAGCAGAGCCAATGGGTCAATTAGGGGGAAAAATAAGGTCTTTCTTAAATATCAAAAGTCTAGATGAAATAAGGAAAACAATCAGGATGCACAAAATGTGTTTAAGGAACACGTAACTAGTAACATTAACACCAACAGTTTAAAAGCTCTTTAAATATATCAGAAGCGGAAAACTATTTACGGAGACAATTGGACCATGGGATGATAGGGAGCTCAGTGAATATTAAACAGGAACAAGGAGGAGGAATAAAAGTTTAATGAATTCTCTTCATCTTTCTATTCTGATGCTCTAAGAAAAGAATCTGAAGCAAATAGTGATAATAAGAGATTAAATTTGAGACCTTACTGATAATATGGAAACAGACAAACCACCAGCCCAGATGAAAACCATACAAGAGTTCTTCAATTATTTCAATGTGAAATAGCTGGTATTCTAACAAGATCACCCTCTGGACCAGAGGACAGTTAAAGTGCTCAGTGCAACACACATGATTAAAGAGGGATTTAGGGACTAGAGAGTTCAGAAAATTACAGATTAGTTAATTTAATTTCTGCTCCAGATAATTCAGGAGGTTTACATATGCTTGAGGAAGTTAATGCTTGCAAAATCTTCTTCAAAATAATCTGACCTGTTCCCCTTGGACTAATATGTAGCTTAGTATTTAGCAATCCAGAGGTTTTTGAACTTCTCCCTATGGTAAAATTTAGTTCTAAACAGATGAAAAGTATCTAGAGCTTGGAATTGTTACCTTACAAAGTAACACACTATTCTTTGTGGGTTTTTCAGGCTAAAAACTATGGATGCCGGCCATGAAAGCCTTCGACTTCACATAACACATTATTCATTTCTCATTATTTTTCAAGCAAAACGGAAGTAATGTCCAGCAAATATTTTTGTTCTAAAGACTGGAGGTATGTGAATTGCACTAGGGAAAACATTTGTCATTATTTTTATGAACAATATCTTATTCATTATTCATAAGTAATGCAATATATAACAAAGTGTTACTGTGAATGTTACTTCTATTTTTTAGAATTCTCCCAAGAATAGCCTAAAATGCCATTTTTTTAAAAAAAAAATTGATTCTGCAGTAACAAGGAAATGTTGCTTTTCATACAAAAAAGGCAACAGTGCCTCATTTTTTTGTTGAAATGCTTTAAAATAATGACAAAATCCCATGTTGCCAAAAAAGTAGTAATGCTACTTTTAACACATTACTTAAAAGCTCTGATTATATCAAAATATACATTAAAAGGCTGATGGCAAACACACATTTAAAATTACTTTGAGAAGGTTGGGTTTTTTTATTATTAAAAAATGAAGATTATGTTGCAGAAACTGAAAAGTTTATTGCCAAAACTAAAATGAATTATTGGGGAAAATATGTGAAAGTGACATGGACCAGAAACAGAACAACAGAGAATCGTATGGCATCTTAAAGACTAATCAATTTATAATGGCATAAATTTTCATAGACTACAGTTCACTTTAGCAGATGCTTATACCATAACATTTTTATGCCATAATAAATGCTAGAGAAAAGCTTATGCCACAATAAATTTCTTAGTCTTTAAGATGCCACAAGGCTTTTTATTATTTTGAAGAAATCATTTCTTATCTGGCTAGGTGATGTTCTTAGGCCAGGACCAGGTCATCATCTTTGAAAGAACTAAGATCTTAGAGATGACGTTAAGAGCATTGCTGCAGAAATGAAATTTCCTTTGTCTAAGGTCAGAAAGTTCATTAATCAGACAAATGAAAAAGAAGTCACTGAAAACTTATAATCAAATTTAACAACACTAGCTCCAGTAATTCAAAATCACTATATGTAGCCAGAGAAGGTCCTTTTGGACACAATGGGACTACTTCTAAATAAGTAGGGAATGTGTTGTGGATCTTGGCCACATTCACAATTTTTTTCTTTTCTTCAGAGGCAAATTAGAAAGAGATAGTGATCAAAGTGTTCCTGAACCATTCTACTTCTTTGCTTATCACACAGAGGGGTACATGCTTTGCTTCACACAGCTGAAGGGGACATTTTAATAAAGAAATTTAAATCTATTTTAAAAATTGGAGCTTCACTTAGCATGTGCCAAATGTCTTTCATCTTTTCAACTTAAAATTTGTTTGAGAGTAAATCTGTTTAGAGAAGAATTTTCTGACTGCAACTTATGGAACATTTTCTGCAAGAACAAATCTCCATTATTTGTCAGTGATTGTTAGAAAGCTAACTTTTTTTAAAATGCAAAAAAGCAGAGAACAGAAACATGTTCCTAGTTTGAGTGTGAAGAGGAAGAGGGGGAATGATGATTGACTAGTAATAATAATCGTGGAGTGATGTGAAGGAACTGGTGTGGAGTGATGTGAAAGGTTTGGATAATTTACTAGGATAGGACATTTGTGCCCCCCCCCCAAATATTTTTGCGTTGCAATCCCACCAACCCTAGCCAGCATAACATATGATGAGGACTAATGAGAGCTGCAGTCCAATGGCATCTAGAGGGATACCCTCTTCGCTGATGCTCCTTGTCCTAGAAGAAAACCTCAGTATTCTATGCACATATTTTCCAGCAATTGTGGGAGATTCTGAGAGTTATCATTCAGAACTTTTCCAGGCTCTAATGTTTACCATGTAAGACACATACCTTGACTGAACATTGCTAATTAATCCTAGGAAATGTCCCTGGTATGGTATTTTTTTGACAAATCCACTTTTTCAGCCTAGAAGCATAGAATATTCTAGGTAAATATTAGAGATGGATATGGAGCCTTCAAGCTTCAGTATAGGGAATTAGCAAAGATGACCTTCTGGTCTCTTCTATCTTCTAATTCTTCAGTTCTACAACATTGCAATGGAGTTGGCTCCCTTTTCAGCCTTTGAAAATATAGCCTTGGGGTCTCAGCCCTTAAAACCTGACACTTGAATTTTGGGGAGTGCTGAGCAATTGAAATGTTGGCTTTGAAGCTGTGGGTTATCTGTGAGCATGACACAAACTTTTAAATGTGCTTATATTAAACTAAGTTTCTAGTTGAAATAAGAAATCTTTGGGAAAAGTCAAGTTTGATATCATAGGCTGTGTGTGTGTGTGTGTGTGTGTGTGTGTGTGTGCTGAAAAACAACCAGTTGTCAAAAGCAGGGCATTCATAATAAATAAATAAAATTTTAAAACCCTTTCCCTGGAGACAAATTTCACAAGCCTGCTGGTATTAAGTTTACAAAGACTTGATTGTTCATCTTGTACTTCTTATCACTGAGATATACAAAGGAGTAAAATAATTATGATATGTAGATATTTTATCATTTGAATAACTAATTATATAAATTGTGATTTACAATGCTTGTAAGCATAAAGTTAGTAAACGTTAAACAAATGGGATTATCTTCCATACTTCTTGAGATTAAATCTAATGCTCTAAAATAATGCAATTTCAGTTTTTAGTTCCATCATTCAGGGAATTTAATATGCAGTTTTATCTGAGCAGTTTTAGGCAATTCTGGAACTACAAAATTAGAAAAGGAAACCTTAACAGATTAGGAAGAGATGGACTATGGAAGTAAAAGCTAAGGGGTAGCAAAGCCTAAAACATTGCAAGATCCTGTAATCTTCAAGTTTTACTCAGATGTTACACTTCATACTGCTTACCCAGATTAAGTTACTGCTAAATTGGATTTGAAAAGGAATTAATGCTTCAGTGAGCAAACAATCTCTGACTGTTAAGACTCGAGATGCTCAGTTCCATGTTTGCCTAATACCGAGATGTTTCTTACATCATCTCTGAAGGGCCTGGTATATGTTGGAAACAGGTTACTGAATTTTATGAACAAAGTAGCTCATCCCACATATCAAGTGGCTGATCAACTATATGAAGGTTTTTCTCTCTCCACACAAACACAGTAGTCACTGCTGATTAAATCAACTTGTGACAAGGCAAAAGGGCACAAACAATGAATAGGTGATAAAATGGTCAATGGGATCTTGCTATATAGGTCTTACTGAGATGGCTGTATTTGTATAATACCCTTGCCAAGACCTGTATGGGTGCATGCATTATGCTATACGGAAATAGCTAATTGAACTGGAAAACTAGACTAGAACAGGAAAGGTTGAACCAATTGCTAAAAAGAAATCTCTTTGTTGTCTTCAAGTCATCCTCCAAGGAAAATTATATAAATATATCACAATAGCAGCAACTGAATGTTGAATCTTCTGAATGTGGAGAGAAATCAAACATTAAACATGAAGACTCCCAAGCATAGAGTTCTATTTCTGAGTTAGCAAACAATGCTTTTGGACAGGAATCACACTGATATGAAAAAGTACTTTTGGTCAGGGAGATCAGTTCAACATTTTGCATTTTTACAGCAATACTCTAACCCATCTCAACCAAATGAAATTTATTCAATGGAATGAATCTAAATTCATACAAGATTGTCATGCAAAACTGCCAAACAATCCAGGATTTTAATCACATAATCTCATTAGCCAATTTCTTTCTTAAATTCCTGTTCTGTTTCAGAAGGCCATAATAATAATAATAATAATAATAATAATAATAATAATAATAATAATAAT
>NC_056522.1:47794473-47834249 GCF_019175285.1 Sceloporus undulatus | reverse complement strand
TATTATTATTATTTCCTGCCTCTCCCTGCAGATCGAGGTGGGATTACATCAATACAATTACAATTCCATATAAAAATACAATAAAAAAATAATAACAAAACTATTAATTCAATAAAACAGCCTTGCTGCTGCTCCTTAGGAAAGTCTAACAAGAAAGGAGAGCCAATTGCTGTCACCCTGTCTTTTGGGAGTATTTTCTCTACAGGTTCCTGGCTTATTTCCTCTTTGGTATTTGTGTGTGCACATGTGGTACAGTTTAAGAAAAGGTCTTTAATGCCTCAGTTTCTGGGCCACCACACCTTTCTCTTTTATCTTCTGCCAGTGGTTCAGTGGGATTCACTGGTCTACTGTGGGACCTCAGAGAGCTATAGCCCTATCAGCTGGTTCCAAATCTCTACTACCCTCCCTCTCCCTCCTTCCAATAGATGGCCATGTTCAGGAGCCACAGAAGTTGCCCTCTCTTCTTCTCCTTCCTACATCCCTCCCCCTCTTCCTCTTTGCCTGCCTGTTTATGCCAGAAATCAGATAGTCTGGCTGTGTGAGTCTTCAGATAAGCCTGCATGGAAGCAAAAATTATCTTGAGAAATCCTCTTTGCCACAACCAGGCAATTTCCATAACCAACCTTCTTCCAGAGTGCTTCTCCACTCTCCTCTTTTAAAGACATATACCTCTGGAACATGAAGAAGGAACACAAGCTCTAGCATATGAGGTTGCCAAGGGTAGTTGTAGAAACCAGAGCAAATGGGCAGGTGAGAAGGCAGTGGGGAGGAGGCAGGGCAGCACAAATATGTCACGTGTGCCATGCCAACTGTTTTAAAGGAGGTGGAAGGAGACTATAAGGGAAGGTTGTTTTCATGCATAGCATAATGCCAGCTGGTGTATGGGATGATTTTAATGCAATGTTTGGCTTTTTTCTTTTAAAATGGAGGGATGGGAGTTGGGGAGATGTTCTTTGAATATGGGAGGTTGGGTGGGGAGAGGTACATCTGCATAGACCACATAGGCTGCACTTTACCCTTTCTTGCTGTATACCCCAGAATGCTTAGGCCCAAACCCCTGCTACCTTTTGAAACTCCATCTGGCACTCTGTAACAGCCTGGATCTTAAAAACTCAAGTCTCGCCTTGGATGTAATACTGAGAGAAAGGCAGAGAATTGAATAATTGTTTAATTAATTACAAATCCCTTTGTCTCATAAATTTGTGTGAGTTAATATTTTATCATTATGGAGCTGTATTTTATTGGGTAGTTACTTGTGTTATCCATATATTATTTGCCATTTATGAAGCCCTACCATAATATTTGTTGTTTTTGAAAGCAATCACTCTGTGTATTTTGATTACTGTGTGTTCATTAAAATTCCCCTTTAGATAGCTCTGTGTGGATGATGGTAATACAATACAATCTGACTGAGGTGTACTATTGTCAGGGCAAAAAGATCTCTTCCAGATGTGTATAATCAGAACATGTTTGTACTGAGATAGCTGTACTTCATAATACAACTGAGGGAACATTGTAACAGTCCCAGCTACAGTACTAATGTTCTAAATGACGATGCACTTTCCAAATACAGTACAACAGGCAAGGACATTTCCACTGACAGAGGATGGGTCTTCATCTCCTTTACATAATCACAGAGGTGGACAGCAAGTAAGGCTAGACCTAGTTCTTTATTTCCCTAGACAATTAAAGCCTCCAACATTATGGAATTACATGAATTTCAGTTGTGAAGTGCCTGATTCAAATTCCAGTTCAGCAATAAAACTCCTGTTGGGCCTTAAATCAGTTACAATCTTAACAAACCTACCAGTTTGTAAGAATAAACTGTACTGTCTTCATGTGTACATGATTGAGCTCTTTGAAGAGAAGATGAGATAAAATTACAAACAACAGCAGCAAATCTACCAGAAGAACAATTATCATCACCACTGTCATCATTCAGATAGAGTGGTTGATTCATATATATAATGCAACAAAAATTAATCAAAGAAGCAAAATGTAGGCACAGATATGACAATATTTGTTTTAAATGTGAAGAATGATAGACTGAGGGGGGGGGGGGGGAAACAAGTACAGCTGGCCCTCCATGTCCATGGATTCAATCATACATTGCTTCAAAATATTTTTTTAAAAAATATAAATTCCAAAAAGTAAGCCTTGATTTTGCCATTTTAGATAAGGGACACCATTTTACTTCACTATTGTATTTAATGGGATTTGAGCATACACGGATTTTGGTATGGGGATAAGGTCTTAGAACCAAATCTCAGAAGCTATCAAGACCCCACTGTAGATAAGTTTTTAAAACTTTTTCAAAATTGGACACTGGGCATTGCACCACATGCAGAGATATCTGAACCTTGATCACAGATATGGAATGGTAAATTTGTCTTACTTACACAGGGCACTAGTACAGTTTTGTATCATTTATTTTTCATGGAAAAGCTCAAAGGAGAGGCAATTAATAATTACTTAGCTGAGACAAGAATGAAATGCCTGCTTGGGTGATGAGCATCATGTGAGCTCAGATTAGAGGACTACAAACTGTACATCACTAAGTCAACACATGGACAAAGCTCAAGAAACTCTTGGCTTCAAACTCTTAAACCCTTGCCATATGTGATGGATCAAGCCAAAAATGGCTAGTAAGAAAAGAATTCCAAGGACTACAATTATGTTTAAAGCCAATTGAAATTAACCGGGCAGCTTTACTAACCTCAGAGGAATTTAAACTAGATCTTGAAAGATGAGGTAGGCAATAGTTCAAAACATATTTATTACATAAGACCTTGCTTTGAATAAGTTGATCTAGGCTTCTTGTTGGTAAGCACACTGATGCCCCACCTCTTCCTCATACAGCTCAGTTTGGCCAGTATTAGTGATGTTATCATATCCCAAATTATATCCATAGATAAATGATGTAACAGCAAAAGCAAGAAAAAGTATTTTGTCACTTTATTGACTGACATGTGTATAGTGGCATCACTTCTGAGCACACTGTCCATCACACTTACTGCTAGGATTACTTACTTATTTATATTTCTGGAGATCAGTAGGGATTTCACTGATGTTTGTATTTAGCTGCTTGGAATGCAAACTTGTTTAGCTCATAGAATACTCAGAGGCATGATAGCAAAAGCACCCAGTTCCTGAGAAGACATTCTCCAGTTCAGAAAGAAAGCCAATTTTCTGAGTATATACATTTCACTACCAGAAGGTGTAATTTAGGCATGTACTTTTCCATGCCTGATCACTCAGTAGAGATATCAGGCATGCTAACAAAATGAAATTCAACACGGAGAAATGTAAGGCACTGCACTTAGGGAGGAAAAATGAAATGCCCAGATATAGGATGGGGGACACCTGGCTGAATGAGACTACATGTGAAAGGGATCTAGGAGTCCAGGTAGACCACAAGTTGAACATGAGTCAACAGTGCGATGCGGCAGCTAACAAGGCCAATGCGATTTTAGGCTGCATCAATAGAAGTATAGAGTCTAGATCAAGTGAAGTAATAGTGCCACTCTATTCTGCTTTGGTCAGGCCTCACCTGGAATACTGTGTCCAGTTATGGGCACCAAAATTCAAAAAGGATGTTGAGAAACTGGAGCGTGTCCAAAGGAGGGTGACTAAAATGGTGAAGGTTCTGGAAACCATGCCCTATGAGGAACGACTTAGGGAGTTGGGGATGTTTAGCCTGGAGAAAAGAAGATTAAGAGGTGATATGATAGCCCTGTTTAAATATTTGAAGGGGTGTCACATTGAGGTGACTAAAGAGCATATTCACCTAGCTCATAAATGGAATTGCAAAATATACTTTTTGAGTTGGAAAAGTTACTGTTTGGGGCTACAAACCCCATTAATCCCCAGGTAATATACAGTAGCAGTTCTGGGAGCTGTAATCCAAAACTCACTATTCCAAGCTCTTTTTACAGTTAATTTATATTGGAAGCCAGCCAAGATGACTCAGATTATTTTACAAGTACGATGGGACATAATCATACAGCTCCTGTTATTTGTTCCAAGAAATTGATCTTAACCTTTAAAGAAACCAGGGTCAAGCCAAAAGAAATTATTTCCTGACCACTCCAGAACATAAAATTACATTTAAAAGTCTGGACACAAACTACAAATTTAACACAAAAGTAATCTTCAGAAGGACAGCAGGACAGACAGTGGATTTATTTTCCTGATGGTAGATGGTATTTTAGTGATGTGCCATTGCAGCTTCAACTTCCTAACCAGTGGAGGTTTTGGCTCAGACCCCAGAAGTCTCATTAGAGGAGCTTTTCACAGTATCTTTAGCCATGTGAGCATGCGCCTTTATATAAAACAATCCCAGGTATTACTTCTTCTGGATTTATTCTAAAGTAGTTTATTTAATCATGTGTGCCACTGAAGATGACTAACTTGTTGAAATGCCACTTGTCAAATGAGAGTGTTCACCTTTTATGAGATTGTTCTTGGGAACCAAAAGTGTTGATCATTTGTAATCAGTTGTGATGTACTTTTCCTTTGTCTTTTAGCAGTCACTATATGTAATTAAGGTGTTTAGAACATTCATCTCTATGTTTGGAAACTGGAAATTGTTTCTGTAGTTTGCCGCAAAACTGTATGACATTTTACCATTCTACTTATAATGTTTACTTTTGTGCTAAATTTGCCACTTGTGCTCTGACCTTTTAAAGATTGTTCCCTCAAGCTTTTATGCACTTGCACAGTTTAGGAACTGGGTATTATAATGATCCTGAATGTGCTTGATTTTTGGAAGAATGTGGTCATCATTCAGTGTCCTTCAAAAAGTCTCCCCACTTTCAGAGGTGGGGCAGTTGTTCAGTCACAATGGAACCTTTTCTGGTTTTAACCTCATATCTTCCTCCTGATGTGAATCCTCCCTCCAGGATAATACTGCCTATGCAGACTCATGCAACCCAGTTTCTTTATAATCCCCCATGTTCAAACTCCATGTTTTGTGTTTGCAGGGGATATTTTATTTTCAAACCAGGATCAAACAAGCTTGATATTAAAAGATCTCTGTATTTCTGCCTAGCAACAATTAAGAAGTGTAGGATCATTAACAAAAACAGGTGATACTACATGTGAGCAATGAGGTATTCATAAACACTAAAAATCCACTTTCTGCAGTCATTTTAAAAAGATCTTTACATTCCCGAGGGACCAAATATACACTTCTAAAAATGTGATCAAGACAAGCACTCAACATTTATCCTTCCTTTTGCAGAAATTAATTCAGGGAGGGGGTAATCCTGTAAAAAATTATTCTGCCTTTCAATCAAAGGCATTGATCAATTAACAGAACAATGGGGGAAAGTAATTAAAAAGACTAATATTTCCTCACTTCAGCAGTGCCAGTTGCTTAATTAGAAGGGTCCCATCAGATGATTAGGCAAACAAAGTTTTAATAGAAGTTTTATTAAACACTCATTTGTAATCTTAATCAGGCAACTGGGCGGTGAGCTGTTAGAAAGTGATTTGTTCATTCCTTATAAAAAGAACTGAGAGATCTTTAATAAAAAAAAGGCCACTAAGTTCAGGAGACCTTGAACAAATTGTTACTTTAGCTCAGTTTTAACATCTGCAAAATGGTGATGTGTGACTGTATTAGTAGGGCCATATTCATTTATCTTCCTGGTATAACAGCAAATGAAGCTATGTGAGGATCTTCTTTAGACTTTTCAAGCATATGTTTCCCTCTGGAACAGTGTTTCTGAGGAGAGGAAAGAGGTTGAAGATAAATAATGAAAGGCTTAAAGAAAAGCCATCCTTAGAGAAGCCACAAGGAGAAAAAAAAATTTCTTGCCCTAAGATGAAACTAGAGTGTCTACATCATTCAAACACATACAAAAGCCGGGAGCAGATAGTCTGTGCCATCCCAAAGATATGTACTGTACAACATAAAAGGCTAAGACATAAATTTAAAGAAATATGTGATGCCTTCACACAGGTAGGTCAAACTTCTCCCTCAAGCAGATAATTAGAAGCCTAGGGTGAGTAAATCTTATTAGCCTCTTTCCACCTCATCTGTTCTCACAAGAGGCTAGCAATAGATTCATCCTCCTTCATGTTCCAAAAGGATTTGCTGAATCGTCTTTCCTTCGGCTGCATGGGCTGTAAGAATACCAATACCTGGCAACTAGTATGGCTAATTTTTTCAAGAAACTATTCATGAAGTACAGGTTGACTTCACCATAAGAGTAAAGTCAACTACTCTATAACAATTCAGGACTGTATCAGTGATGTGGCAGGACTTTGTTTCCCACATTATGGTAATTGTAAATTTGTTGTAATTATTTTCTGAGGATATTATTTGAAATACATTGCTTTTCCCCAGCTCTAATAATTTCATCATAAAGTGATTCCCATCAAAAAGACCATGTGGACCAGTAGTTTGTTAGAATTGTCCACCTGAAGATATAGGCACAGGACAGACCATCCACAAAGGATGGTTTCCCAGTGCCCAACTTTGGTCTGCGGGGAAACCGCAGCCCACAGGACTTCCCCAAGGACCAAAAAGAACCCGCAAAAAGCAGGTTCTTCTTGTGGCGCCATTATGATGCCACAGTGTGCCAATGGCGCAGTCGCAACATCACAATGGCGTTGCGACATGCGGACGCTAGGTGTCCATCACATAATGATGGTGGCACCCATCTGTACAGGGCACCACCATTTTGATGCCCTCATCACGTGCAAGGGGCGAGGGGCGTCTAGAAGCACCACCCCTCGCACGTGACGAGGGCACCCTATCGCACCCGTCTGGACTGGGCCATAGTGACTTCTATGTACACTATGCTTTACAAAGAACAGATTTGATAAGTATTTAGTCCAAGGGGCATAAACATAAAGTAAACAACTGTGGGAAATGGTATGATGGGATGAACAAGGAAATGCAAATGTGGAGAACAAGGGGAAAAATATGCATTTCAATTACATTTACTTAGGCTTAGTTACAGTGGAGTATTACATTTATGGATTTTTCCATTTATCCCTACTATCCAATAAGATGCTTCCTAGGTGACAATTAACAAAAAATAATGCACAATAAGATAGTCATTCTTGAGACTGAGGGAGATCCTGGGACAGATGATTATGTGAAATGCCCACTGTTAACGTTGCCCTGTGTCAACTCAAGAAACTTCACCATCTTTTTAAAAGGCATTACATTTATGTGATTGCATTACAAGGATTAAGAGTACATCGATACTCCTTCTGGTTGCTACTAGTTAAAAGGACCAGCACACTGACACCATTCAGATCAGTGTCAATATCGTCAAACCTCTGAGCTAGTCAATATCCCTTTGGTTGAAGACTTTTTCCCCGGCACAACAACTCCTTGGATATATTAGTGAGACATAAATTGGGACAGCTTGTCAAGTAAAGATTTGGAAAAGCAATTGGCAAATTAGAGAAAGTAAGGGATAATTGCATCTTGGTTCACATCTAAGCCTAAGAAACAAGAATCAGATGAGTTTGAATTAAAATGTAAACCAAATGAACCTCAGGCCATCTCTACTTTATGGATCATTTTTCTTAAAAATTCCCACCAAGCATACTCTTTACTTGCTTTTTTCCTTTATAGGTAAAACTTTTCTACACACCAGGGAATCTTTGCTGTTTTATTCTTTCCCTATCTCCTTCAATGTTGCTGTTTCCATGTTGCTATTTTATTAATGTATTAAAATATATCTCTTCCTTTACCATTTACCATTTACTTTGTCCTTTTGTCCTGGTTGTTATTTTAATTTGCCAATTACTATACATCACACTGGGAGGAAAGGGATGGGGGATAGGAAAGTGCCTGGGGGAAAAAAATAATATATATAATATTTTCCATATCCATATTATTAAGTGTTTCACGTGCATGTCATTAGGTTATTTGTAATATACCAAGAAATAACAGATATCATTAATTTTGTGGCATTCATTTATGGAAATAAGGGAGGGGGGTTAGGTGCCATTCTCTTTTATGATTTTCTGGGAACATAAAATGGGTATACTTACAATGTCGCCCTCTGGGAACAAAGGAAGGGGAGGAATCCTTCATGACCCAAGATAGATTCCACACTGAAAAATCCAAAGAGTGTGGGGGAATATTTGTTGGTGATTCTGGAATGCTGAGGCCTGTAAAATAAAATGAGACAATAATGCTGAAATAGATAGACACAGAGATAGTTATTACTATAATGAAAGCAGATCTCAAATATTAAAATGTGAAAATACTTTCTGGATGGAACTGGTCTTGTAAATGGCCATTAATATCAATTAACCCATTATTCAATGGTTCCAGTCCTCAGGGATCATGTTTGCTTAGTTTTAGCAATTGCAGTTTAAAACCAAGTCAGCTTTTAAGCACAAGTTTAATTAGCAACACAAACTCTTTGTCATTCCCTAAATGCAAAGGTGAAACTGTAAACTGCAGTAATACTAATCCATGATTTCATACTAATGAAGGATGAGAAAACTGCTCACTTTCAAATGAGAATGTATTAATTGTCACTGGCCCTCCTATTTCCCTGTGCCTCAAAGCCTAAGGTTTTTAAAGCTTACATAGATTTTTTTCTCTGTGTTTTTTGTTTGTTTGTTTGTTTATCTTGGGGGTTGTTTGCACAGGTCAAAAGGCCTGTGTTCCTCCCTGGCTTCTCACCATTCTATTCAGATGATGCAAGCCCAAACCCTTGTGTCCAATCCTGGTAGACCAGACACAAATTCGCATGGATCCAGCCCAATCCTGGAGTAAACAGCCTTCACACCAGGTCAATTTGACCCCTGATTTATCGTGGAGTTTCCTGAAAACCCTGGCTATTTAAATGGCCCCTCACACTCCTTACCTTGCCACACCACTGCCACACCTGATACAGAAATGGGGCACGTGGCCACAGGGGTGCAGTCAGGCATCCTGTTTCTCTGTCAGACACAGTGACAGGAGCTTCTCAGTAGGACTGACAGAACAGCAAGGTAAAGAGTGTACGCCAGTAGTGGATCCCACGGTGGCATAGGGATGGGTGTGTAGACACTCTTGACAACCTAGGGACCAATCAAGGTGAGCACCCAAGCCAGAATAGCATAGGTTCCTGGCCCATCTGTTCAGCCCCCATGTGTTGTGGTATCAATATCATTAGGACTTTGGGATGTATTTTCCATTTATACTTTCATTGGTGCCAAAAGAAATCTTCCTATAATCAATCTTTTGAAAATTACTGAAAATTATGGACATACACACAGAGACTTGAAAAATTATTCTAAAATGCCTTCATTTTTCTTAAAGAAAGTTTGCTCTCATTCTACATGAGTATTACTGTCTCCAGTAGCAGCAATGCATACCTATATTGGATTGGTTACACAATCATTCTTGTACCATCACATTCATTGCAAGGATTCTCAAATAGAACCACTTCTTCCCAGTCATGTTGTGTAAGGTGGAAAAGACCATGGAGTTTATCACACGGCAGGAATTTCTCTTAATTTCGAATGAAAAGATAGTGAGGCCAGAACGCATTCACGTGAATTCGCTAGTTCAGTGAATTTACATGAATTCGAATTATGTTTGAACTGACTTCCCATTGCCCGAAAATAACTTGCCATTGCCCAAAATTGCGTGTGGTAGTCTATCATGCAATAACATGAAACCCCATGATTGCGTTCGGACTGACTTCCTATTGCCTGAATTTGTATGTGGTAGTCTATCACACAATAACGTTAAACCCCATGATTGCGTTCGGATTGCCATTGGATTATACTTCCAGTTTCCCTTGTCTGATAAACTCCCATGTCAATCAGCTCAGTTTCAGCCTTTGATCTTGTAATCAGTATCTGTGTGTTTGGCACAATACCTGAAAAGGGGAATCTACATGTATGTAGCCTTATATACATAGGCTGCGTCCCACATGACTGGGATACTATTAAATGTCATTAAGAGGTCACTTATTCCATTCAGGAATCTTGGTCAAGCATTTCATTTCAATATTAAGAGGCTAGAAGGAAAGTTTTAGTCCACTGTTCATTTTTTACAATGTATGTATGTACACAGCACATAGAGCTAACAGCTTAACAGCTGCTATGCATTGTAGTTCTCAGCATGCCAACATGTCCTTAGCATAATTGAAGTCACTGAGGCATTGGTTGCCTTTAATTTAATAAATAAATAAACATAGATCAGTTCAGTTGTAACACACATGTCCTACATAATGTGTATATTGTCCTACAGACAATACATGCATAACCAATAGAGGGAAAGTATGTTCTTATCAGTTTACCATATCTTTGGCAGGGAAAGGGAATTTGTGTTTTTCCCACCCCCTGCTGGTATCATTGGGACTGAAACTCTCATCAGCAATAACCAGTATAACCAAAAGTGAAGGCTCTATCACACTATGAACTTTCTTATCATATATGTAAACCAAGTGTAGAAATCTGATAAAGATTGAGACATACATTAATAATGAAGTACAATCATGTATTTTGGATGGGAGAAAGATAATAATCACTATAATTCACACACACACAGCTATACAGAATTATTATTATTATTATTATTATTATTATTATTATTATTATCCACCTCTCCCCATGGTATAAGGTGGGAGACACAACAAATAATAAATAACATCAGTTAAAAAACATATAGTTTTTTGTAGGTTTTTCAGGCTATGTGGCCATGTTCTAGAAGATTTCTTCCTGACTTTCGCATCTGTGGCTGGCATCTTCAGAGAATGCTTTGCCTGGAAAAAGTTGGCGATATATATACTGTGTGAGCCTGGGAATGCAGGAGTGATTTGCATGTGTATTGTTCTGTTGCTGACTTTTTCCAGGCAAAGCATTCTCTGAAGATGCCAGCCACAGATGCTGGCGAAATGTCAGGAAGAAAATCTTCTAGAACATGGCCACATAGCCCAAAAAACCTACAAAAAACTATGGATGCTGGCCATGAAAGCCTTTGACTTCACATTAAAAAACATCAGTTTAAAAAGACAAATAAGATAGACACATATTAAAATAATCCACATTTAAAATCCATCATTTAAAATTCACAGTTTAAAAATCATCTCAATAAGCCTGCCAGTAATGAATAAAGTTCCCAGTGGAAACATCTGATTCATGCTGATCATTCAAACAGCGCAAATCAAGATATGTCTTGTCTAGATGCCACTATAGGGGGAGATATACAAAGACACATACGCCAGTCTGTTAGAATGCAATTCAGTTCTCGGTATATAAAAGAATATTCTTTTTCACCTCCTTCTGCATCTGCAACAAGGAGTGTAAGCCACAAAATATAAATGTTTTTTAACGGAGGGGGTAAATTATTAACTTCTGTACAGAACTCTAAGCAATATCCCTTTGGCTAAAATTGCAAATTCTTGGTGTAAGGTCTGACCTTAGATCATTTCTCACTTGTTACTTTATTTTTAGCCCCTGGAAAGCTGGCACATAAAACAGGTACCTTCACACCATGCTGCATTTCAGTGTCACAAATTAGAATGTTTGATGCAAGCCTTTAGGGATTATCCTCTGTCTCAATGACCCCACATCAGCTGTGGCAGTCTGTTTTCATCTATATCCACCCTAAGCACGTGCCAGACCAGCATGGTTCTTCTGAGAATGTGAGATTAGCACTTCTACAGCTCTGATCAGGGAAGAAGGCATGTTGAACAGAAATCAGGGCACAGCAACCTGGCCACGTTAGTTCTTCATTTTTGCATTTTAATAAGGTGTGTTTGACAGCTTAATTTTTCTTTTCAAGTGTAGGTAGGAAATTGAAACTGGAAAACTTAAAAAACAAAACAAAAACAAAACATTGGTTTGATTACAATAGAAGTTCAGATAGCTCCTACTAGCTCATGAAGAAAATGAGGGCCATCCGAACAGTTTCACTAGCCTCAGAATCTTGCATCTGAGGAAGGAGACATAAGGCTACGAAAGTATGCTACTAACTTCTTTCATTCTCCCATTTAATCTCAAAGGTGCTACAAGATCCCTTTGCATATCATCTTCTGGTCTCTTGCTTTTAATACCAGGCCTGCCAAATTGTCTATGCTTGGAGTGATTACTCTCAAGATTACTGTCTCTTAATATTGCCCAGGCCACTGACCCAGGTGTTTAGGACAAACCTATCTGTTAGCAAACCAGATACATACACATATACATACAATGCCATCCACAACCAATGGCTTTTGGCAGATACACAACACTCTCCCCTCCCCACCTCCACTATTATAACATGTTTGTGGTCTCTGGTCTGCTCAGAAAGCAAGCATTCATAGATTAGAGCTGTGCAGCAGAAGGCAGTCCAACAAGCTGTCATACCTTATTATACCAACCACGACCCTGTATAGGTTTCATTGTGCATTCCATGAGCTGCTCTTGCAAGCCATCCTTCCTTCCCCAAGCACAGATAATAAAAGACAGCTACAGTGATGGCCAGCCAGTGATGGACAACAAGGCATGGAGTAAGTTGAGATTGGCTAGAGTGACTGAACTGATGGGTGAATGACTGAATTAGGCAGCATCCAAACATGCCAGGGGATAATAGCCAGAGGGACTTCAGCTTCCATCAAAGCTAGCCAACACAGCCAATGGTGTGCTGCAGTTATGGGTGTTCCCAACACAGCTAATGATGAGTATTGCCATTCAACAATATCAGGAGGGCCACACTTGCCCACCACAATTGACCACCTTGTAATTGTTTCAAGTGATTGTGCGGGGGGGGGGGGGGAAGGGATGGTAGTTATGGAAAGCTTGTCAGAGAGGCAAAATCTGGGTATATCTATGTGGAAATAGTAAAAAAGAGATAAGGGCTCCTTAGACTGCACAGTATGCTCGCATAGTTGGAGGAGAAAGGAGAATTGGTGGGCATCAGGATTTCTGTTCACATCAGATATTGACAATTTGGTTGATTGTAATTAACAGTGATGCAGACGCTGTTCAGTTCCTAGAAGTCCCTCCCTGAGTTGGATTCCAACAACATATGGAGCCTCCCTGGTTGAGAACCTCTACTCTGTCCTATAATAGAGTACGTACAGGATTTTCTGGTGATGGAAGTCTCTGACCACAGTTGGCTCAACTCCTTCACTGTGCTAGCAAGAGTGGAACAGAACTTAGAAAAGTTCTATTTTTACTCTAAAACTCCCCAAAAATCCAAGTCAGCATGGAAATGGGTTGTTCTAGGATTGTTGTTCAAAAGGTAGTTTTTCCAAGCTCTGGGCTAAACAATCACAGAGGCCTTTTTAACTACTATGTAATTAACTATACAATTTCTATTATTATTATTATTATTATTATTATTATTAACCTTTATTTATAAAGCACTGTAAATTTACACAGCGCTGTACATACAATCTTTTTAATTGGACGATTCCCTGCCCTCAGGTTTACAATCTAAAAAGACACGACACAAAGGGAGTGGTGGTGGGGAAGGGGCCTCTCTAGTAGGATAATACATATAAAATACATAGCAATACAGGAAATGATTCAATAAAACAGATGACAAAAGAACATCAAATAGCAAGTGACAATTATGCAATGCCTGGGAACGCTGCCCTGAACAGGATGGTCTTCAACTCCGTTTTGAAGCAAAATAACGTCTGTCTTCACTCAATTCTGCATAAAGTATTGTTTCTTTTTTTCAATGATATTCTGAGAGCATTCTTTTCATGAGTGTGTAGTAAAATAGTTTAGGCACAAAGAGTTTGTTTTATTAACTAGCACTTCTACAGTGTGTAGTACTATAGTTTACGCACAAAGTGTTTGTTTTAGTAACTAGCACTACTACAGGAAGTGACAATTATACCTGAAGATATATGGTCTTCTCAGTTAACCAGTCTTCAGAGGAATATAATAGTAGGTTTGCATATAACTAGGATTTAAGGTGTTTTGATAGGCTTCCCCAAAGATGCTCAGCTAAAATAATCACATTCTGAGAGATATCAAATCTAGGTTTGACAAAGGGTTTGTACATCCTCATGAAAGTAAGAAACTATCCATGAAGAAATGAGGAGGCAGTGAGACAGACTGCAGCCAAATTGCCAGGCCACTGGGTTCATATTCATTCATCTTAAGAGATACATTCAAATATAAATCTAACAGAAAACAGTGCAATGCAAAATAACATCTGTGTTCATATGCACATTCGAAAATGCATCTAACCATCTCTTCATTGCATAACCTTTTTCAATAGGATATGCTAACAATACATTTCTGGCTAGAATTCTAGGTGCTGGTGATGACACATAAAGCCCTAAATCTCTTGGGGCCTTTACATGTGCTGAAGGGGCCGTTCTCTGATTCCCAATAGTGGGAGCAGTGTATGCCAGGATAACAGTGGTCTTTTGTTCTGTTCTGAGAGATTCTTGGTGGTCCAATGGTTAAATGCCTGTACTGCAACCACTTAAACAACTTCAAGATGGAAGTTATTAGAAGAAAAACATCAGGAAGATAGTTTTGTTTTAAACAATATTTAAACAAAAAAAGGAAGAAACATTTGTGTTATATTTTATGAAATATGATCAGAATATTGTGTTATATTGGATTTAAGAATATATAATAAGATAACAGAATTTAATGTTGTTGACACTAAATTTGAAATTTTGGACTTGTATAAAGATTAATTTAAAAAAATTAAATGCCTGTACTGCAGCCACTCACTTACAAACCATAAGGTTGTGTGTTCAATGCCAGCAAAAGGGCTCAGGCTTGACTCAGGCTTGCATCCTTCCGAGGTCGCTAAAATGAATACCCAGATTGTTGAGGGCAAATAGCTTACACTTTGTAAACCGCTTAGGGAGTGCTTAAGTACACTGATAAGCGGTATAGAAATGTACTTGCTATTGTTATTGCTATTGTTAGACAGGTGCAAATAGGAGTAACAATTCACTGTGAACACGCATAAAATAGCATGCAAAAGACACTGACATTTTATAAACACTGTCATGTTCCATGGAACAGCAACAGTCACAGTAAAGCATATTCATTTGGAAATTTGACACAGTACCTTGGATCAAACACTGGTCAGAATGGAGCCTGCAGTTAAGAAACCAGAAGAAGACTATGACTGAGAAAAGTAACTATGGCGGGTTACAGACCGCCATTTAGTACGTAATGAATACGTACTAGGGTTAGGAAGGGGCAGTGCTTCCGCACCCCCCCTAACCCTAGTACGTATTCTGTATGTACAATATGGCGGCGGCCGCTCCACACGGCCCCCGCCATATTTACGTATCGGATGCTGTGCGTCCTCATGTGTTGCGGCATCTATGACATCGCGAGTCCGCCCCTGGCGCCTCGCGACATCATAGAGGCGCCGCTTAAAGAAGCTCCATTTTGGAGCTTCTTTTTTGCTCCGTAACGGAGCTGCGCGGTTTGGCTGCAGTGGCTCCCTTACGGAGCAAACAGCGGCGGCGGTAGATTGCCGCAAAGCGGCGGTTTATAACCCGCCTATGAAAGACTTAGACAAAATCCTAAAGTGTAAAGATATACAATTCAACGCTACAGTTAGAACCATCCATGTCAATGTATTCCCATTACCATGTACAAATGCAAGTGCTGGACAATGAAGAAAGTGCATAAGATAAAAATTAAGTCTTTTGAGATGTGGGACTGGAGAAAGGTGCTGAGGATATAGTGGATAGCTAAAAAGACAAACAAATGGGTTTTTGAGCAGATAGAGCCACAATTTTCCCTGAAAGCCAAGATGATCAAATTAAGGCTATAGTACTTTGGTCACATCATGAGAAGACATGACTCATTAGAAAAGACAATCATGCTAGGAAAGGTGGAGGATGGTAGAAAGAGTGGAAGACCACACACTAGATGGATAAACTCAATTAGGGAGGTCACAGGCATTAATCTATAAGACTTCAGCAGAGTAATGGAAGATGGGGATGCTTGCAGATGTCTCATCCACTGGAGACAACTCAAGGGAAGCTCACAACAACAAACTACTTCCAGATATTTCCAGTCTTTCAAGATGATTACAATAGGCAAGCAAGTCAAAGGAAGAATATACTTGTCTTTTTCAACAAAACCCACATGAAAAGAATCCATTGAGAAATTATCAGAACCCACTGAGAAATCATTTTCTTGTCTTTTGAAAGGGAGAAATGCCCCCCTCCCCCCCGGCATCCTCTAACAATACAGCCTCTATCTAAAGTCAAAATATATTGAGGGGTTTTAACTATAACTGGAATGTGCCAGCTAGCCCTTCTGGCTCCTTGGACCATACAGTTTTATCACTTTCCTGCAGCCACACTAACCTTTTCAATAAATGAATGAATTAACAACTGGAGGCTGACAGCTCCGTTTTTAGTAGCCAAGAGTTTGGCAGGACACAATAAACTGCAGAGAGGAGGAATGCTGAAACTGTCCAAGCTTCTAATTTAAATTCCCTCTTTATATCTATAACCATTTCAGACACTTCTACAGAAAGGAAAACATGGAACCAAATGCTGCCTTCAGTTACTCAAAAGCCAGTGCCATCATCCTTTTCAAGAGGCATTTTAGTGTTATCCTGGCACAGTGTTGAGTTCAGGAGTCCAATACAAGGGACATGCAATTCATGGTTTATTGCAGGATTTGATGGACCATTCAAGTGATTGTGTCATGCCATTGCACTTCCTCATTTTCTGCCAGTCATAGCTCTCCTGACATTTTTAAAGAGAAGTTAAAAGGAGCCTAGAAAAAACATTGCATTTTCAAGCTCTAATTCTTCTATTCCCACCAAAGAATGAGGAGATAGATGCCATGAGATGTTCCAAAGCCCTCTTCTCTTAGGCAGTCATATATTCCTCAATAGGAGGGACTCAGCAGAAGGTGACACTATTTCTATTTGCTTTCTCCACTGCTGCTAGAGTGGAATACTGAGAAACCACTGCTGCAAGAGCAATGGAATACTGGTCTTTATAAACATAAAAAAAAGATACATAGAGCTCATTATTATCTACATTAAATGGCAGCATCACCTGAAGAAATGCTTTATCTTTGGAAACACTCCACATATATCATTTTAGTAAACGTTATATCATCTCTATATAATTATTTATTTTTTATAACCATTTTCATCTCAACACATGGGCAGGCTGCTGCAGTTTCAACCTCTGGGTCAACGTAAAGGGAAAGCCTTACATACAGCACCTTACAATAGACTATTTGGGATGCTTTTATCACCTAGTGCTCCCAGATTCACACCTCTAGTCTCTGGCACTATTATAAACTGTACAGATACAACAACATCATCTCTGTGATGAACTATCTAGAGTATATATGACCTTGCTTGAAATGTGTGCTCCATTTAAAGTATTTATTCACATGGCTTAGTTTTTTTAAGCTTGTTAATCTCTTTTTAGAAAGCTGGTATAGTTTGTTGGACTGGATTTCTGAGAAACCAGGATTCAAACCCCTGCTTGGCTTTTGAAATCCTGTGGTTGACTTTGGGCAAGTTACACTCTCTCAGCCTCAGGATGGCAGTGGCAAATCTTGAACAAATCCTATTAAGAAAGCCCTGTTATAGGTTCAGCTTTCAGTCATCATAAGCCAGATTCTACTTGAAGGCATACAGCAGCAACTGTTTTTAACCTGTCAACTGGGATAATGTTTTTAGTCCATTTAAATTATTTTATTGCCTTTTAATTTGCTAATACTGATTGTATTTATGCACTTCCCTTCAATCTACTGGTATAAAATGGGATGTAAATGCTCCAGATAATAAATTAATAACCCTATATTACAGATAGAAGCTGAATCTCAGATATAATTCTTTCCCTTTGAGACCAACTACCCCATTTCAGCCAAATACAACATTCTAATGCTGCAGATCAGTCCTTCTGGAATGCTCCTTGGTTATTTATTTATTTATTTCACTTTCTTCCAAAAAAAAGGGAGCCAAGAAGGCTTACAAAATAACACCTTTTAATTAAAAATTAAAAACAATTAAAATCAACTAGATAAAACAATATAAAATTAATATAAAAATATACAAAATTTAAAAACATAACTAAAAACACACATTTCATAGAAAAACCACCCTGTCCTGATTACAAGTTAAAAAGCTTGTTTAAATAAAAATGTTTTTGCTTGCCAGTGAAATGCAAGGGGGGAGGGGACCATCCTGTATACTTTGGAAAACACTTTTCATCATCGCCAGACAACAAGGCCAAAAGAAACTGAAATCTAAGACATCTGAAGGGCACCAGAATGGTTGCAGGTCTTTCGGTAGTTGACATGAAGAAGCTGATGCCTTGAAGGAAGGCATATACTTATGGAACCTTACAAATGGAACAGATCCAAAACGTAGATAAAATTATTTCAATGTACTTCTGAACAAAGATGTAGATCCATCCTTTGGATAATGAGATTATGCTAGGTGGGATGCCTAGGAAATAGTTATTTTTAAAAGTTCTAAAGTGCTATAATTGAATTGTAGTTCTAAGATTCTAGGTCAAATTCCACTCAGTTACATGGTGAGCTTGGAGAATATACTGCAAAATTACTTTCAAACAGTTGTTTGAATAAAAGCCAAGAATTCACCTTAGTGGTAAGTCAGAGCCTTTTTTTAAAAATTCATTTTCCAGATGAGTGATTCCAAGAATGGCTGCAGAAAGCAGAACTCTTCAACTACACTTCAAAAAGTGAATTACAAGAAAGTATCTTTCCAAGTAGGTCAGGGATACAAAATTTTATCTTCTATAAGAATGAAAGAGTGAGAACCTCCACTTCTGGATATAACCTCATAAACACCACATGGGCAATATTTCATTTAACTCTATGATGACTTTGGTCTGGTCAGACCTCTCCTTGCCAGACATGCCAGATTTCCTGAGATGACCCTTTCTCTGAAATCTCTGAAGGCTTACACTTCCCTAAAAGAGAAAAAGGACATTTAAAAGAAAAAAAGATGATTGTACTTTTGGGTTAAGTAATAGGAAATTATTACCATTCTGCTTTTCTTGCCTGAAGGTGAGGCACATAACTGTTTCCTGCATTTCATTCAGTAGTTGCTTATGATACAGTGAAAGAAAGCTCATGACACTGTGTTCTAAATCCAACAAAACATTAGCCAAAGAAAACAGTGCTCTAGCAAAGTTCTGCTGGTTCTTCCAGTTGTGAAAACATTTGTTCCTGTGTTTCCTAGGCATGCTATCAATCGTACAAAAGTGTGTAAGGTGTGTTGTGCAAGAACTGCACAATAGCTTTCACAATTTATTGTGCAACCAGTTCTACAACTACACTTGCAGAAAATTCTGCAACTTTGTGTACAAACAGTTTTTCAACTATGGTCCGTTACAAACGGGCCAGAAAGTACACACAGAGCGCGTACTAGGGTTAGAAAGGGGTGGTGCTTCCGCACCCCCCTAACCATAGTGCGCGCTCTGCGCGCACAAAATGGCAGCGGCCGTTCCACACGGCCACCGCCGTGACGACGTCACGACCGCACCGCCTCTATACGGGGTGGTGCAGACGTGATGTCCTCGCTCCGCGCCAGGGCGCTTAGTGCGCCCTTAGCGCGGAGCAGGAAGGAGCTCCATTTCGGAGCTCCTTCCTGGTTTGGTCCGCTGGGCGCAGCCTTCACACGGCTGTGCCCAGCAGACCAAAGGAGAAAGGGGCCAAGCGGCCCCTTTCTCTTCCTCCTCGCCGCCGCGGGGTGTCCTTGGGGCTTGAAGCCCCAAGGACACCCCTTTCCAGGCTGCGGGGAAGGGGCCTTTTGCCGCTTCCCCGCAGCCCGGAAAGTGGCGGATCGGGGCCTCAGCGGCTGCCGGTCTGGCCACTGAGGCCCCGATACCCTGGGGAAAGGGGCGGGTACAGGCCGCCGCTTTTTGGCGGTCTGTAACCCGCCTATGTGAACAAACAAATGTGTTAAATTCCCTTCTTGAAGATAATATGGAAGTAGGTGTTCAAAACCCCAACATTTGCAGTTTAAGTGGCAATTGAGGCTAAGCCTAGAAATAATAACATAAACAACATTTGTTGGGATAAAACCAGCTATAAATTTTATTAGTTACAGCGGAAGAGGCTTGGTCCCAAAATGGATCCAGATCTAGGCATTGGTCAAACTACCTATCAACTGAGGAAACCAAGCATCCAGTCTGCTTCCTGGATAAAGGTATGGCAACTAATGCACCCAGCCTGTCTACTGAGTATACCTCTGAAATGAAAGATGAGGGATTCCACATAGCTGGAAGACATTATATGACTCTTGCCACCTAGGGATGGGGCATAGATATATGACCCCAAACTGGACCTCATCCTGGTTGCTCACACCTCCAACATCCCATAAAGGGATCTCCCAACTGGGTCTGATATATGTCCAGGCCAAATCACCCCACAACTAGACCTGGGACCCATACTAAAACCACCACCAAATGGAGCTACCTCCTGCCAAACCTTTTGCAGCTGCAACCTAATTACAGCTTAATACTGTAACATATGGCATATAACCAAGTATTGTCCCTCTGTCCAAATGATACAGTGCCTCTAGAATTCCCCCTCCAAGCAATGAAACAAAATCCCATATTGTTCCTATTGCTGTTCATTTCACAATGACCAACTTTCTAGGTTAAAAATTCTGCACTAGTTGTGACATTCAAAGATCCAGTGCTGAAAGGCATGGATGACTCCAAAGTCCTACACTGCTTTGTCTATAGATTCCAGCCTATGGAACTTGCCAGGTTCATTCTTCTCCAGTTGAATGATGATAATCTCTGGAGGCTCCAAATCTTGTTGACATCAGAGAGTCCAACAGCATTGTTATCCAATAGGGGCAGGTGATGCACACTTGGACTCTCAAACAAAGTTGCTTCTTCCAGCCATTCCTTTTTTTCTTATCTCCCCCCCCCCCCCAATTCATCATGCTGTAGCCACAGATCCACAACAACATGTTATAAAAGGCTGAAACTAAATAATGTGCTATCAAGAAGGGCCCTTCCCAGGGTGGATATAAGCTTAGAAAGCTCTGTATCTACTCATTGCCTATGGCTTATTTTGTCAGTAGACAATTCCCATTTGGCTGCCAATATAACTGCTTCTGTCCAGAAGGCATGCTTCCCTGTATTCACTGTCTGGAAAGTCTGGAAGCAAGCTGGTTTTGAGTACTGCATTACAAAACTGGGATTTAGTAAAGGTGGTACTGGTAATTGTACATAAAATAATACAAATGTTAGAAAGGATAACTCTGTGCCATGTTGTGGTTTGGTTCCTATCTCTCCAAGGTCCATGTACAATAATAACTGAGCTTATTTACAACAAGAAACATTTTGAAGACGATCAAGGCAAACAATCAAGATGATAACATGCATCTGGAGAATTATGGAAAGAGGTGTGATACGTGTAGAGATTGTATAAATATATGCATGATTAGGAATTGTACAAAAATATGCTCCTTGTTTGGACACAAAGGGTCTGTAAATGCACAAACAGTGTTTTCTTCTCACAGTCTACTCCAAGTGTACTTGGAAGAACCCTAGTCTCTTTGAAGGATCTTTAAGGCATGAGGTTTCTCTTGGAAAAGCTTTCCTTTTCCACCCATAGATTGGGATCTAAGAATTTATCTCAATTCATTTATAATAATAAATAATAAAAACTTTATTTCTATACCGCTTTTCCAAGAGTTCAAAGCGGTTCACAAATTCAATAACAATAGTACATATCACATCGTAAAACAGTATAACAATAGTTACAACCACATTCCAATACAAAAATTTTAAAAACAGTATACAAACAATTAAGATCTATCAGTCATAGCTAGAGATCCTGACTTGAACTTCTATTAGGGGAATGATTTCTCTAAAGGGAGTCGGGAGGATATGCTAACCGGAAGAGGTGAGTTTTCAATGCCTTCTTAAAGGCATCTAAGGTAGAGCTATGTTGGATCTCCAAGTCCATTCCAGTGTGTCGGGGCTATCGCTGTAAATGCTCTTTGGTGAGCTGCTGCTAGTCTCACCTTAGGATTTTCAAGTAGAAGCTTCCCTGTTGTTTTGATTTTGTTTTCCCAAAAGAACTTAGACAGTTTTCAGGTTAGTCCCAGTGAAGTTTGAGAGAAGCTGTCCAATGTTACCTGTTACCTGTATCCATTCACATCCACATCACTTAGCAAATCAGCTATGTTTAGTTATACATACTGAGCTATGCACAGGGCCAGCTCAACCATATAAGCGAACTAGGCGGCAGCAAAATTTAGGGGCAGCTTGGCGGCTTTTTTTGTATAATTTTTTGCATAATTAAACAATATTAAAGTGAAAACTCATTACAACAAGCGACATAAAAGCAAGCTACCGCATGACAGTTTCTTTGTATAATTGCCAAAACATAAATGTGCACCCCCTCTGTCCATGGTACGGTCACATGGTACATCATCCACCTTCTGCATGCACCTTGAATGTAATCTCAAGGTCAACAGCCCCCTCTCCTCTTGCCACCCACCCACCTTACCCTTGGTGCCACAACACAGAACACCAGTCGCCAGTTGTCTTGAGTTTACTGTTTACAACAAACAAACTAGTCTTTTTTTGTGTTTTGCATTTTTGGTAGTGATCATGCAATAGTGTTTCCGTGTTTGTGTTTGATTTTGAATGTTTGCCTAGTACATTTAATACTGTGTTCCATTCTTACAACAAGTTTTAAATTAAGTAAAAAGGAAGTTTTAGTTGTTTAGGTGAGTATTTTATTTATTTTTACATTATTTTAGGGGATGGGGGGGTGCTGTATCCTATGTCTTTTATCATTACGTAATCAGAAATCATTTATTAAAACTCCATTCCAAATGTCACAACAATAAAAAAGTCTTTAACCTGTAAAAACCTAATTGACTTTTTGACTAATTCTCAATACTATGACGAGAGATTGGAACCTAAGTTTTATGTCATGTTTAGCTTTAACGAACGAAACAGCAGAAATCAAGGAGTGATAATAATTATGAGGGGCGACAGGGGGTGCCAAAATATTTCTTGCCTAGGGTGGCCAGATACCTACAACTAGCCCTGGCTATGTATAATATGAATTGGCTCTAACTCATGAATGAGAACCATATGTTTATTATTCAGGTGACAATGCAGCCAAAATCAAATACCTGTAAGCCTTGAGTTATGTTTAAATTTCTTCCACTGTAATGAATAGAACAGAAAAATGTTCAGGTTTGACTGGATTTCACCTTTTATTTGTGATGTGTCTGTACTAAATGGTTTGCTCCTATTCACCTGTCCCAGCAGGGTGCACAACATTAGACCAGATTTTGCAAACCTTTTCTAAAATGCTCACTGACAAGCCATCACTTCATCTTTTCCAGTTGGAAAACATGTTAAATAATGTATTAAGTTACAATGATTTTATGTCACTCTCTGAAAGCTTGATGAGTGCAAATAAACAGTATTACAGGTGTCAGAAAATCTGTACTGAACTCTTGCTGAGAAGGGACTATATACAGGTAGCAATTAGTAGGTGGCAGCAGATGACAAGATGTTTCTGATGTTTAAATGGAATGTGCTTTTGGAAACACTTACAGTGACTGACAGTGTTGATGGATGATGATCAGTTTGACTATGATCATCCCATTTATTTAAGTGCAATACTTAAGTGTCTGGGCTTCTTTCTAAGCCACCTAAACATAAATGCTAGTAGGCTGTTATATCTGCCTGTAATTGCTAAATCGTTATACTTTTTTAAACCATAGGCCATGTTGAAAAGATTGGATTTAACATAAAACAGCATAAATCACTTCTGACCCTCTTCTTGGAAGACCTGCATGGTGCAATTTTCGTTAATAATGCCAGATACTACAAAGAAGACAAGTCCAAATGTACATTCTCAACAGATATTTTGCATTATAGAATGCTGTGTAGAAAAAAATAAATGAGCAGCCAAAGAGGAAACCTGGATCAGAGCAGCAGAGCTGTGAGAAAAGCATAACACCCCCATATTGTTTTCCCAGTTTAAATATCACTACAGCTGCTATTTGTCCAAGAGAGGCAATATACAGAAATCAAGCTCATTTTTTCTCAGGGGAAAAATGAGCTTGGTGAGGTATCATTTAGATTAGGAAAACAGCACAGGACAAACACGATTGATAAAATGAACCCTGCTGAGTCGGACCAAAACCTATCCAGTGAAAGAAACTATCTAGTCCAACACTGTTTATACACCGAACCAGTTGACTATGGCCCTGTACAGATAGGCTGAAAAGAATGTACTCAGTACATGCTAGGGTTGCCTGGGAGCATTCTTTTCAGACGCTCCTTAACCCTAGTACATACTCGGTACATCAAAATGGCAGCGCCATTTTGACGTAATGGCCACATCGCATCCAAACGGTGTGGCGCGGCTGTTATGTACTGGCGCCACTGAAGGGTGCTTGTGACGCCCTTTCAGCAGCGCCGAAAGGAGCTGCAAAACGGAGCTTCTTTCAAGCTGTGTATCGCTGGCGTGGCCTTTACGTGGCCGCACCAGCGATACTGAAGAGAAAGGGGCCAAGTGGCCTCTTTCTCTGTCTCCCCACTGCTTCCCAAGGATACCCCTTTCCAGGCTGCAGGGAAGCAGCATTTGGCCGCTTCGCCAAGGCCTGGAAAAGCAGTAGGTCGGGGCCTCTGGGGCTGCCGCTGTGGCCGCTCAGGCCATGATCCATCGGGGAAAGGGGCGGTCTGTATCCCGCCTATGAGAAGTCCACCAGCAGGACACCATCACAATCCTCACTTTATGCTTTTCAACAGCTGATAAACAGAGGCACTGTGACTCTGGTAAGTAAGTCATCCTAACTGGCAGCCATTAATGGTCCTAACCTTTATACAGTTATATATTCCCCTTCGAAAATAACCCATTTTGGGAGACATCACTACATTTTGTAGCAGTGAATTCCACACTTTAATCATTCAATGTTGAGAGTACCTTCCTGTTTCAGAATTCCCAAAATGAATATGAAAGTTGAGATATGTAGCTCATCCATTTTGGCCCAAGTATAATCTGTGGAAGTAGTCCACTTTGGTACTCAGAAGCAGATCACTAGGTTCCAATGGACAAATAGACATTACAGCATATTTAAAAGTGTAAAAAGAGTAAAATAACTATATTGTTAAAAAGCTAAAAGCCATCACAATTTGATTTTGGTCCAGCCAATAGATACAAAATCAATATAAAAGGATCCAGACAGAATTTCTGGGGGGAAATACAAATAAACAAAATAATAATAATAATAAAATATTCCTATCAATAAGATACAGTCATGCAACAATAGTGATAAAAACAAGGCAAATAATCCTCACTCTTATTTTGAGATCTAAGTCTAATCTTACTAGCAGCTAAAACAAATTTTGCCACCATGGAAGTAATGAACACATCATTACCAGCCAAAAGCATACAGATCTGCTGGGAACAAGATCTGTCGGAAAGAGAGTGTAAAATATGATCAAGGAACTTTTGTCTAGGAGCTGTATAAAGAGGGCAATGTAAAATATAATGTTCAATATTCTCCACTACCCCAGTTTTAGAAATACACAATCTTAAGTAGACAGGGGTGTTATTATATCTGCCTGTCAAATAGGCAGAAGGCATACATTGAAACCATAAGGCTGGAAATGCTTTTCTAATCCAACAATTCTTCAAATGGACTTTGGGGTTTGTGACATTATTCTTATTCTTCAAATTGACTGGCCTAGTGGAGTGAAACTTTTTCTAATTAATGTATATTGCCCTCCTCAGAACTCAGTATGTAAGCATGATTTCAGATGGTCTGACGTAGAACTAATTCTTACGTCTTTGTAATAATAATAATAATAAGTTTTATTTATAGACCGCTATTCCGCAATGATCATAGTGGTGTACAGTAAAAATTGCAATACAATACAAAAAATGGCAAGGCCTCTCTCCCCCTCAAGATGGTGGTCGGGGGGAGGGCTCTTAGTCTTTCCAGGCCAGGCCTTGTCTCTCCCCCTCAAAATGGTGGTCGGGGGGAGGGCTCTTAGTCTTTCCAGGCCAGGCCTTGTCTCTCCCCCTCAAGATGGTGGTCAGGGGGAGGGCTGTATGCTGTATGATGCATACTGTATGCTCATCCATTAATCTCAGTGGCAGGTGATATGAACTCTAGATTGGAGCCAAACAATAACAAAATAGCTGAGAAACTTGGTTTAAGTCATGAAGATTTGTCCCACATACCCATTAGGAATTCTAAAGATTAATGAGGCTGGAAAATCCCTTTTTTCTATCATTTTTAAATTTAATATTTTCCTTTGTAATGGGAATAATAGTGACCCTGAGGCTGATTCACATACATACAGTATATAGCATCAAGAGGGGAAAGCGTGATTGACTATTTCATTCTTTCACAAGCAGCATCTTCAGTTTTGTTAACTTTAAAGTCCTGGTTAGGCCTGAGAGTGACCATATGCCAATCCAGTTACTTCTGATGCCACCGTTTCCTTCCATTTCTTCTAGAAATAAAAAGTTGAGTGCCTTTGATAACATGACCCCCCAAGGAAACAAAAGGCTCAAATGGAATAGTAAAGTAAATGAAAATGTAAATACCTTTCTAACGTCCTCTGGGATGCTTATGCTAAGAGATCTTCTTATGACGAATCAAGACCCTTTGGAGACCTTGGACAAAATAGTCCAAGAAATTCAGCCTTTTTTGATTTGCACTAAATAAACATACCCTACTAATAAGGTCAATCATGGTTGGTTTGACAGGCAATGTGTCCTTCAGAAGTGTATTTTAGCAAGCTCTATAAGGAAACTAAGGCGCGTTACAGAGCGCCAAAAAGCGGTGCTCTGCCTGCACTGTCATTAGCTGCACCGAGAAGCCCCAGTGGCCAAACCGCGAGGCTTCCCGACGCAGCTAAAAAGAAGCTCCAATATGGCGCTTCTTCTTGTGTTGCGGAAATGACACGACGAGGCGCCAATGGCGCACTCGACGCATCATTTTCGCGATGCTACGTGCGGACGCTAAGCATCCGGCATGTAAATATGGCCGCACCCATGTGGATAGGGCGTGGCCATTTTTACGCCCCCTGTCACGTGCTAGGGGTGAGGCTGGTATGGACGCTAGGTCCTCGGCCAACCCCTAGCACGTGATGGGGGCGCCGCAAAGGGCCGTGCGGAATGGGCCTAAGAGGGAAAGATTCCTCAGAGAATTATACACTTTATATTTACTAGTGAAGGGCTTATAAAAATTTACTTAGGGAAAAAAGCAAAATTCACATGGCAGGCTTGGATGGATATAGGCCAGTCCCTTGTGGAGAAGAACTCCTTTAAATTCTGGTCCCTAGTAAATAAAGGTACTAGAAATACACAAGAGGTTTCCACCAGTCAGATCACCTCCTCTCAATGGCAACATCATTTTTCTGGCCCTTTTCTCTTACCCTGCCATGATACAACACAGAGCCCCTGTTCTAGAATGGATATATCTTTGCTCTCTTGCTGCCCTGCTTGGGATCCAGTTCCCATTGATGAAGGTAACTCCTTGATTAAATCTTTACCTAATAATAAAGCACCTGGAAAAGACATGCTTCCTGGTGAATTATTTAGATCAAACCCAGACTGGTGGGCACCACCTCTTGCCTCATTATTTACCTACATCAATCAGTATGGGAAAATTCCTCAGAGGCAGTCTGTGAGTACCATAATTCCTATTCATAAAAAAGGCTCTATAGCTGATCCTAAAATTTTTAGGCTCATCAGCCTTTTGAATATCATCTCTAAGCTTTAGTCAAAGAAGAAAATGCTAAGGCAGGAATATTGTTGAACAATAAGAAAACAAAAATAATGACCATGGAGAATTTACATAAATTCAGTCTAGTAAATTGAAATAGTTAAAAGCAAACTGAAATAATTAAAAGATTTCCCATATCTTGGATCAGTCATTGATCAGAATGGAAATTGCAAGCAAGAAATCAGAAGGGTAGCTGTCAAAGAACTAGATCCTGAAGTGCAAAGGCATGAAAGTGAACATTAAAGTTAGAATTGTCCAAGTCATTGCATTTCACATCACCATGTATGAATGCAATAGCTGGACAGAAATAAAATAAACTCATTTGAGATGTGGCAATGGAGAAGAGTGCTGAGGGTACCAAGGGTGGCCAAAAAGATTTAAAAAAAAAAAAACCAACAGATCAGGTCTGTGCCCTCCCTGGAAGCCAAGGCTGTCATGCTTTGGCCATATCATGAGACATCTCCCCCTGTTCTCAGCTGCTCTCATGAGAGGACATGACACTAGAAAAGGCAATAATGCTGAGAGAAGTGGGGGGCAGTAGGAAGAGAAAAAGCTTGCATACCAGATGTATAGACTCAGTGAGGTAGGCCATGTCCTGGAGCCTGCAGAACTTCACCAGAGCAGCTGAGAACAGGGGAAGATGACAGTTAACAACAAAGCCCCGTGAACTTTTTAAAAACCATAATTTTTTTTTAATACAAAGGAATATTACAACATCTGATTATCTAAACTATGAAATGCAGAAAAACTGCATCTTATCATTCCTAAACCTTTATCCCTCATCCTCATTAATATGCTTATTGGAGAGAAAGAGGCCAGGTGATAACATAGTTACTGATGAGAATGAAAAACAGATACTGGACCTTTAGAAATCAGCAAAGAAATATCTCAGAAATATCTCAGGCATGAATAGTTTATACATCCTTATACATCCTGTCAAGAAAACCAATCACTATTAAAACTAAGCTCTGTCTTGGCCTATTAAACTGGGTGGAAAGTTTACAGTGACTGCCATATATATTTATTTCATACATGAGAGAGGGGTTTTTTCGCCTCTCTTTTATTAGTTTTGTTCCAATGAAGATGCAAAGGGGGATTTCAAAACATTTAGACCTGGTCTGAGTCAGTTTATTGAGAAAGAGCTCTTATTGCACAGTAATAATGCATTCATTGTATCTCTGTGAAGATGTGGATTGATGGATTTTGTCCCTTTCATTTTCTTCCTCTAACTGACATGCATCTTTTTCAATGCTAATGTGGATTTTTTAAAAAAAAAAATCCAACTCAAAAATGTACTGTATCTCCCCTTCTTCTTATGCTCATTCCTTCCCTAAAATAAGATGAAGATAAAGCACATATTTTATGTTGTGTACAAGTTCAGCTCACCATGCGTCACAATGACTTATTAACTTAATATACTCAGAGGGGTATGATATTTTTCAAATGTCATCTTTCACATTTTTCTCTGTTTAAAAAGTGCCATCAGGAGACTGGACAGGGAGCTATGACAAGGAAACTTGAGAGCAAGTAACAACAGTTCAAATACAGACAGTGGTATTAAACTATAACACATTGAGGTAAGAATGAGCATAATTTTATTCATTCATTCATTCATTCAGTACATTTATTTGCCATCTTCCTCCCAAAGTGGAACCCAAGGTAGCTTCCAAAGAAAATCAGTTAAAAAAACTTAACTCTATTTTTAAACAACAACAACACACAAATAACATTGTTCCTTCTCAATAATTAACACCAATGAGTTGCCTATGTGAACACAGTGATGTGTCACTTAACAAATTACTTCTTAAAAGTAACTTTCCAAGCAATTTAATTTCCAAACTTGAAACATATAAAAAGTTGGAACAGTGAATCTTTTTTTGGGGGGTGGGGGGTGGGGGGAGAGATCAGAAACATAGTAAGCACATGGTAAGGTAAAAAATAAAGGTAGTCCTTTGACATGAATGTCTAATCCTAACTGTCTGAAGGGGGCAATGCTCATCTCCATTTCTAAGCTGAAGAGCCAGCATTGTTCAAGGATTGCTCTGGTGGTCATGTGGCCAGCATGACTGCACCAAATGCTGTTACCTTCCCACTCAGAAATGGTACCTACTTATCTACTTGCATTTGCATGCCTTCAAACAGCTAGGTTGGCAGAAGCTGGGACTAGTGACATCATGCAGCACTTGGGCCTTGAACTGCCAACTTTCCAATATTCCGATCATCAGAACTGGCATCTTAACCACTAAGCTACTGCAAACCGTTTATAAACATGGACATATTTATAAAAACATATGTCTAAGGATATCTCAGAATCCGTTGTTACATATAGATGAACACATTAACATGTGGCAAATGTGGAGGATATTACCTGTTCCCTATGTGTGAGTTAAAATAAAGCAAAATAGATGACTGTGATAAATTGTGTAGCATTTTACAGTTGTCGCTCCACACCTAGTTACTGTCTGGCTGTGCTGCTATGGAATGCTCCCTTACATATCTTATGCATAGCTGTACCTTTCTATCATGATCCTTTGCATCTTTGTTTACAGACTTAAATATGTTCTCACTGTATTAAAAGTTTATTCCTACTGATAATGATATCAGTTCAAATGCTCATCTTTTACTTTGGATTTATTCTCCTGAGAACACTTTCCAGTTCTTTGAAAAAAAAAGGCTGTTTTGATTTCAAAAATGTAAAGTCTTTTACTGTGGCACCTTGCCCACAAAAGATTCCCATTGTAATCCCAACTCCAGCCGAAAGGATCAGGTAACAAGTAAAACAAAAGATCTTTGTGTGAGACCCTCAAGAACTGTCATTATCCAAAAGAGACAACAGTGAACCTTGTGGTTTAATAGTCTGAAAGCAGTTTCAAATGTTCATATGTGGCTTTTAAGTGAGAACAGTAGATTCGTCAACAAAATTGAGCACTAAGTGTTCCTTTTGAGGGCTCCTATGTTCTGACAGATTTACCCTTTTCTAAGATATTTGTGTCCTCTTTCACACCTCAGTACACAATTAGGGTCACAGAGTGCTAAGGATAGTTAAGCATTTATTGGTCCACATTTTTAAGTTAACCAATTTAATTTACTTTTCCCAGACTAATACAGTGGCCGCATTTCTCTTCTGTGGATCCATTCATCTTAGTCTTAAATTATAAACTTTAGAATTTTAATCAATGGATGCTCAAATCCCAAAATATACAATGGCAACAGTAAGATGGCGTGCCTTATATAAATTGGCAAAATCAAGATTTGCTTTTTAGAATTTATGTATTTTTAAAATATTTTCAAGGTGTAAATGCTTGAATCCATGCATAAAAAATCCATGGATACGACGGGCTGATTGTATGCAAATATATGGGATATAAAGATGAAATTAAAATTTGAAAACCAGGAAGAAAAAGCCAAGAAGAGAAGCCATTTGCTAGATGTGAATTTTAACAGCAAAGCTTTATATTTATTTGCTTTTATCTTTTATTTTGAAATACATTTGTTTTAATTGGTTTTAATTTTAATTTTATGGATATTTTAATTGCATTTTAACAATAACATGCATTTTGTAAGCCGCCCTGATCGTCTGGAAGGGCGGGATATAAAAATAAATTTTATTATTATTATTTATTATAACATGTTGAATGTTTTTGCCCAGGTGTTTGTATATGTTTTTCTATATATTTTTTTCATTTTAACTTGTGTTAAGATTCCAGAGTGAAAGTCAGATAAAAATGAACTAACATCAAAATTGCAATCCTTTCCCCACTCAGCCAAAATCTGCTAATATAAACCATCAATGGATTATGTGGGAAACTTTTCCCCAGATTATTTTTTAAAAAAAACCAAACCTCTTCTAAACTTTTTTCTTTTAAATAATGTCCAAATCTATGTTCTCTTCATCTGGCCAAAGTGCATAACAGTTCCCTGACAGCTCTGGTTACATTTAGATCTCACACTAGCAGAAGTGTATGACACATTCCAGAAGTCTGGAATAACTGCCTAATGGCTGCTTAATGAGCCATTCTTGCCACTGTGAATCATCAAACTACCAGTCCTACCTACTGAGGGGGCCACTTGACTGAGACAGCACATCTGTGAAGCTATCCACAACCTGTTTAATTTCTAAACCTCCCCCGAAGTTCAGGTCATTAAAGCTAATGCTACAGAATACACCAAAGCATCACATTTGCACAATGAAAACAAAGTATGATGGCTGTAGGGTACTGTACATTTGAATTTCATTTCTTTTGTGTGTTTAATACCATTTATTAGCAGCATTAAGGTTTGGGGCTCAAAAATACTTTTTCAGAAAGATAATGAACTCACAAGATGTTTCTCTTTTTTTTTTAATGCAGAATGAATAGTAGCCATTTGTTATGAACAGGAAAGCTGCATTACCCCCAAGAAACAGCAAAAGGATGAGATTACTATTTCCATCCAAAATCCAGCTGTCTTAGCAGTAACAATAAAACCTTGTTCATGTTCCCTCGACTGGGAAGGATGCCAATGTACTTATGTTGTCTGTTTTCACTGCAATATTTCTGCTTTGCTTAAGGTAAAGGATATCTTCTCTGGCTACAACTGTGGGAAATTTAAATACACAGAAACATTTTTCATGAAAGTTTTGTAAGTGTTCCTGAAATAGGGGCCATAAAACACCTGAGCAAAACATGAAAAGCTCTTATCTTCACCCAGATAGGCACCTCCGAACTGACTGCAAATGGAAGCTGTAGACAAGAAAATTACAGTACCTCATCATTTTGTTTTCAGGCTGAAAGTGTGGCTATGGGAGAGAGATAGGAAGACGGAGAGATCTCTTCTAGATATACAAAAATGCAACCCATAACGTTCTTTTCTTTACTGTCTAGGTTTCTGCCACCAGCTCATCTTTTGTGATTCTGCAAAGAGTAAATCTCTGCACATAGCACTGTATATTTACTCAGTTCTCATACTTCACATATTCCCAAGATGCTCGAGTGTCCTTTTTTTTACAGAGGGTCACAGCTCTATGAAGGCCTGTCAGAGGATAGTTCATTTTATTTTATCCTGCCTTTCTCCTGAATGAGGTCAAAGGACTGTGTGGGCCAAATCTGATTTAAAGATACAAGAAAGGACCTTAGATGGTCATCTACATCTACGTAACTGATTGAGCAAACATACATTTCACTTGGTCACAGTTTTGCTCTTTATGGCAAAATGTTAGGTATTTTTATTTAAATTGCAGTAATTCATTCTAAATCTGAATCTGGCATTAGCAAAGGTAGGAGTTGCCCTTGTTTATTCTTTCATTTCTTCTCTCTCTCTCTCTCTCTCTCTGTGCCCCACCAATGATATATATGTGACAACTTGGAATTAACAGTGAGAGTAGTGCTGGCAAGATTCTGGGCATAGAATTTTTTTCTTTCTGGTTATTGCAAAAGATGAGAAAGGTGGATAGCCTAATTCTGGAAGGCATGCGACTGGAAGAGTGCACAGGGAAAGACTCCTGTATAAAAAGATGCTGTGTCTAAGACTTAGATCACACACAATGTAACATTTGAGTACAATTGTGTAAATCATATCTGTGTCTCATATTAAAAACCTGCAAACCTGCTAGTTCTTTCCATCTCAGTTATGAAGAAATATCTGGATGTTGGTAAGTTCAAGCGAGGGAGGGAGGGAGGAAGATCTTCACCAGCCAAATGGTATAGATACAGGTATTTTCAGCATTAAGCATGTTACTATAAATGATGAAAAGCCTCATGGGGAGGGGGGGGGGGACAGTTGCAGCTTTACTTCAGTTGCTGAGCAGGTGGCCAGAGAGAAGTTGAGGTTGCTTCAGGCAATGCAGTCAGCTGAAATAAAGGCTGGAAGGCATGGTGGTGGTGTGAGAGGAATCATCCATGTTCCACTCTGTATCTAGTTTGTTTTTTCCACTTTGGATTGAGTCATTTACAATTAACTGGTTACTTGTAATTAATCCCTTCCCCCCAAAAAATGTTGTTCATTACATTATAGCTCTGACTCAGTAAAGGATAACCTCTCCTTTTGTGGTACCGATGCAATGTTTATAGCTATGGAGGTATGGCCTTACTAAATGATGGAGGAGGAATATCACAGGGTTCAAAAGAAGGTTCAAGTTGTGCCTTGTGCTCTGTTATGGGTGTTGATCTGATAAAATGAATTGGAGGAGAATGTAAATACAGTACATTTTGTACTGCAGGGCAATAGTTTGCACCATTCAGATATGGAGGATTTAAAAAAAACTGCCATAAATTCACTTTTGACTTATGGTGGTCTTATGAATGAGAAATCTCCAAGGCTGATGTCACTTTGCAGTATTAATGCACCATCCTATAGAATCCTGGAATTTGTAATTTGTTGTGACATCAGAGCTCTCTGAGAGAGAAAAGGCTAAATATCACACAAAACTACAAATACCTGAATTCCATAGCATTGTGCCATGGCAGTTAAAGTAGTATCAAACTGCATTTATATTGCAGCCCAAGACAGCCCTGCTGAGATCCTGCAGACCCAAGGCAGTGTCTCCTTTAACTGAGTCTTTGAGTTACATTTGTAGTGTGTTCTTCCTCTTTTCCTACTGCCTTCTACTTTACCAAGCATTAACACCTTATGTAGTGAATGATGTTGTCTCATTATATGTCCAAAGTACAATAGCCTCAGTTTTCATATTTAAAGATGTTTTTACAATTTTTGAATGTCTCTGTTTTAGATATTTTTATGAGAAGTGTATGTGTGCATGCATGGAAAATGAAGTTACTCGTCTAAAAATGTAACTGAGGCCCCATACAGAAAGGCCAAAATAAAGCTGCTTTGGGTCACTTTGGAGGTATGCTGTTTAAATGATGCATGTGTCATAAGAGTCCGGAAGCCACATCAAAGCCACACACCAGTCCTTAGGAATGGATCATGGCTCTGGCACCGCTTCTGGACTCTTCATATGCATGCATTATTTAAACAGCATACCTCCAAAGTGACCCGAAGCAGCTTTGTTTTGGCCTGTCTGCATGGGGCCTATAATAATAACTATCTTTGGGTTCAGACTATAACTACATTAATTTTTAAAAGTAACTCTCAGGTGTTAAGAATATTTCAGAGAAATATGGTGATGTGATATAGGGCTTCCTCAGTGGCTGCTCCCTCGGCTAAGGAATTCCCTTCTCAGGGAGGTTAGAATGGCCCTCTCCTCACCATCTTTCCATCAGCAGGTAAATGCTTTTTTTAAAAAAATGAAATATTCTTTTAGAATTGAAAGTCTTTAAAGAAAGGGCTTTTGTTTGAAAGGCACTGTATTGTTTTTATTGAGCTTTTTTATATTATATTTTATTCTACTCATGTGCATGTTTTAAATTGTTTTAAACTGTGTATGTTTATTTTAAAGCTGGTATTTGTATATCGTAGTTCTTATAAACTGAAATTCACCTTGAGTTCCAATTTTGGAGAAAAGATGGGGTATCAATAAAGTGAAGAAGGAGACAAAGATGATGAAGAAAGGTAGGAGAAGGGGATCTACCAGAACTCTCGCCACTACTAGCTGAGGCATATGCAGAGCCCAGACCTTGTGCTCTTCTTTCTCATAAAACATCAGTTGGTCTTTTTCAGAAGAATTTATGAAAAATTCAGAATTTCTGAAATTTGGAGAAGCAATTATTGTTCAGAGGCAAACTTTATAGGCAGAAGCCATTTCCAAACAACAAAAACCCACTCAGGACCTGATTAGGCCAGAATCACTTGATGCCAGAGTTTATAATAACAACATGATCTCACATGATCTGTGATTCCTCCTGGCAATAGCAATGGTACCTGGGTGTCCAATTAGGTGATCCCACTTCCAAAACATTACATTAAATCGATGATGGATCAGACACTAACCACAGACTACAAGTATACATAGCTAAGGATATTTTTTTTCTCCATCATGTTGGAGAGGAATTGCAGCAGTTAAAAGTGGTTTGGGGTGGGTGAGGGAAAAGACTTTACATCTCCCTGCCCAGGATTTGTTAACTATGAAAGAAACAAAAACATTGGCTGTATTTAATGTGGCAATCCCAGCAGCAATTCCCATGATACTTCACCATTATTATTCTGCCTAGAGTTGACAGGAGCTGCAGTTCCACAATTTTTGAAGGTCCACACATTCCCCACCCCTGACACAGGCTACATTTACACCTTCAGTTAACAGTACAGACACTGGAATGGGAAAAACATCTTGAATCATTCAGTCAGTAGAAGTGTACATCTTCACATAATTTGTTTTTGCAATACAATAACCAAAAGTAAAACTTTTTTTGCTCCTGGGGGGGATTACAAGAATTTCTGCACATTGAAAAATGATTTCCTACATTATGGTGCTTCTGTGTAAAAATGTCACGATGGCTATTCAAACCCTTGTGTGGAAAAATAAAACGTTCACAAAATTTAACAAAAGCTTTGCAGAATGCAATAATTTCAAATTAATTAATTTTGGGGTGGGGTGGGGTGGGGATGAGGTGGTAAGAAATTATGAGTTACCCTTTCTTGCCAAGGATAAAATAACCTGAGAATATTTTTGTTCCTATCACTAGGGATACAAAACATCTTGCCCATTTTCTTCCATGAGAAAGATGTCTTGACACATTGTGCCAGAGAAAAATATTATCAACCCCATGAGTTTAAGAAAAACAAATGTCAACACAAGCTTCGGATCTTAGATTCCATTAGTTACAATATTCCGTGGCTTCAGATTCAAAATCCTGCTCAGCCATGAGCCTCGCCAATAGCCTCTGATATGTTTTTAGTTTTCACCTAAGAGATTAAAAGGTTAAAGGAAATGTGCACCCCAATGCACTCTATGCTACAAAAATGATTAATGACACTTTGGGGGATGCACTTGATATGGAGTTTGGCCAATAAAATTATCTCCAATTTATAGGTCACTGGTGCCATATGCAATTGATTCTCCATGCAACTCAGTTCTGCACCTGTCCTGTACAGCAGTCATATATCATGTTTGGGTGCCTTCAAACTATTTCCTTGCAAAAAAAAGTTTAAATGAATCACCAGAAAAGTGCCATGGCTACAAAATGCAGGAAGTAAATCGCTTTCAGCATTGAAAAACTCACGTTCTGCTTAGGAAAACAACTAACCCATGTACTTTTGGCAGCTGGCAGATATTTCCTTCAGATTACTGATTAAGAACTGTTATTTGCAAGCACCTTCCCTTTTGAGGATTGGCTATAAGAACAGCCAAGGGAGGAAGTCTCCTTAAAGAGGTGTCATCTGTCATGACAAGTTGCATGTCCTGAAGAGACGTGTGCTGAGGCCGCATTATGATGACTGATGAGGCCGTCCGGAGCAGTTAACTCAGCCATTTGTAATAATTTCTCTTTCAGGCCTTTCAGTAATCACTACGGGAAATTCTTTTCGAACAGCATAGAAATCGGGGTGGTGGAAATGGGAGCAAAGCTATTTCATTTTAGCAGGAAAAGATTTAGACAGTCATAAACTCAGGGGGGTGGGAAAAACAAATTGGTGTAAAACATCTAGAAATCTTTGCCAAGACTATTTATTTTCAGACCAAATGAAAGCTCCTTCCTTTCTATACTGGGGGTATTTCAATTTTACTCTTCCTCAGGTTCAGCCTGAGGCTCCATTGAGGGTCAACAACACCATGCATAATTTTCAGAGTTAAAAATTAAACTGGAGTGACCACCCTGCAGTTACAGAACCACCTGCTGTTCTTGAAGCCAAACTAAAGCTATTGATTAGAAAACCAGATATAACTTGAGTCAGAGATTGAAAACTTTGATGGGTCTTCGGTGAATTTTCTGCCCCTGGGACTTTCAATGGGCCTCTGTATGGCCAAAACTGTCAAAATAAGAAGATATGGCAAACCATGGAAATGACCAGATGTTCACTTCTAGTTTTGAAAAATCAGTATTTTTGAAGTTTAACTGTGCCAATGGACTCTTCAGATGTGTTTTAAAAGTCGATTGCTGCTCCAGAAGCCTTCCAGAAGAGGCAAGTAACATTTTTGTAAGAAAAAGGAGGTCCTTGTAGGTTGGGGCCGCAAAAAACAGCCTTGGGAACCGGCTTAAAAATGAGTTGCCGAGCTGTTGCCTGTTCTACCACTGACTAGCTGTGACACTATGGAATAGTATTTTAACTATGGCTCAAATTAACACTATGCATTTATCACTTTTTTAAACGGAGGTGCTCTCCCAAGTGGTGGAAGATGTCTATCATAGGAGGTCATTTACATCTTACAATTTGTTTTTGCCTTCATGGTTTTAACAGTGGTTTTAATGCTGTTTAAAGTATTCTTTTTAATTTTAATTGTCTCACAATATGCAGTGGGATATAATCATTGTAATTTATAAATAATATATAAATAAATATAAACATCTAGAGTGGGAGAAGCTTGGATTTAAGTTCAATCATTAGTTTATATTATGAATCAATGAATCCACTATAGATTGGACTAAGAATAGGACAGTGGCCATGAGGGTTTCCTCTACACCCTTCTTTCTGCAGATATTTTGGGCCATATTTCTAAGATTTGTGAGCAGTGGTCATACCAAATTGTGCTCTAAAACATCTGGAAAATAAACCATTAGATTTAAAGTACAAGAAAAGAGATTCTACCTAAACATACAAACAATTTCAATAGCAATAGCAAGTACATTTCTATACTGCTTATCAGTGAACTAGGCACTCCCTAAGTTGGTTACAATGTGTAAGTTAGTTGCCTCCAACAAGCTGGGTACTCATTTTAGTGACCTACAGAAGGATGCTAAACTGAGTGGACCTTGGAGCCCCTGGGATTGAACTGACAACTTTGTGGCTTGCAGGACATGCATTTAACTACTACACTACCAGGGCTCCTTGGTGAGTTAATGAACTAGATTATCTCACATGGTGGTGGAGTCTCCTTTTTTCTCCAAGGTCTTTATGATGGGCATTTTCCAAGAATACTTAATTGCATGTTCCTGAATCACAGGGTGCTGGACTAGACGGCCCTTCCAAATCTATGGTGTTTATCAGACGAGCTCTTAAAGAGGTACTATTCCAGTGTGACTCCTCTAGAAAAATGTAACTCTGCTTTACTGAAGAACTATGCATTCCATAACTGACATCTATAGCATTTACGGCAAGAACATCCAGAAGGATCGGTATGCCCACTACTGGCCACCAGAAGCAAGTATGAACCCCAGTGGGACTCTTCTCTCATACCTGCTCCCTCTCTTTCACTCACTGGCACCTATAAGAAAGAAAGTACTGTCCAGTAACTTCCAGGGGAGGTGAGACTGATGTGTGTCCTTGTGGGCAAGAAAGGCAGGCAGACTGTTGGTGCAAGGGGAAGAGAATGCGACAGCTGTTTGGTGTTGTGGGGGAACTGGAAAGGGTCTCCACAGCTGGAGCAGACTGGAGAGGGTTGGCTGAAGGAGTTTCCTCCTTTGCACCGATGGTCAGCCCACATTGCTTGACAGTTATGAAAATGACCTGGAGGAGTATGGCTTCTTTCCTATCCCACCAACGTTAAGCTTCAGGTGGACTTAATCTCATTAGAAAGGATTTCAAAATTTGTATATCATTATATACAATAAAATTTATCCATTGTAAATGGATTTCAAAACAATCAACAAATAGTGAGATTACAGAGAATGGCAAAATTATTCAACATAGCGGTGTGGTGACGATGATGATGATGATGTTTTATTTCTTTCCCGCCTCTCCTCAAGGCAGAGCACAACGTTTAAAATACAAAACACAGTTAAAAAGAAAACACATAAACCAACAGTAAAAATACAATACTATAAAACCATTAAAATACACTCATAAATGCATTCTTTAAAATACACCAATTAAAAGTCAGATTTAAATAGACTGGATAGGCCTGCCAGAAGAGATGTGTCTTTAAGTTGTTTTAATGCTGTCAGCATTTTCAGCTGTCATATCTTTTCCAGCAGGTCATTCCATTCTCTTGGGGGGGGGGAGCAGTTTCAAAGTGTTCCCAGAAATGGCGGCCTCCTGGAACCACATCGGGAACCGAGGGAACGCCGGTGGGCAGCGGCGTCGTTCCACCGTGTGGTAAACTAGCGTTCTGGTTCCC
>NC_056522.1:47737776-47790501 GCF_019175285.1 Sceloporus undulatus | reverse complement strand
GTTCCCATCGGGTTCCCATCACGCTCCGTGAGCGCCCGCGCTCGTGCTCGTTAGAACACATCGGGGGACAGTTTTGCCCCCATGAGATAACCTTCCTAAAGTGATTTTAAGATCAGGGTGATGGTGATCACTCCTAGATGGACCTATAATCAATCTAGCTGCCATATTCTGAACCAGCTGGAGCTTCTGGACTTGTACAAGGTAGCCCAATATAGAGTGTACTGCAGAAGCCTAGCTTTGAGGTTACCAGCACGTGCACAATCATCTTCAGGTCTTCCAGTTCTAGGAGTGCAGTTGGCATATCAATTCAAGCTGATAACAGGCACTCTTGACTGTCACATCTATCTGTGCTGACATTTGGAGAGACATGACCCAGGAGCACTCAAACTGTGAAAACAGTCTTTCATCCAGAACTGGTTGACACATCTTCAACCCCAGATTAGGAGCCTTGATAGTAAGCACCTCTGTCTTGTCTGGATTCAATTTCAATTTGTTTTTCTTCATCCAACCCATTACCTCTTCCAAGCGTTCATTCAGAGGAGGCACACTATCGTTAGTTAAAGCTATTTGGATGTTATCAGTGTACTAATAAAATTCCATCCAATGCCTGTGGATGATTTCTGCCAGTGATCTCATATGTTGACTAGCACGGGGTATCAAATGGCACTTTGTGCTTTGCCATATAACAGCTTCTTTTTTTGAGAAGAAGATATCCCCAAGCGCCGCCATCTGGAACCTGCCTAAGAGGTAGGACTGGTATCACTGAAGCACAATGTCTCCAATTCCCAACCTCCTGAGGCATTCCAGATGGTATTGAACACCGCTGAGCACCAAGAGGGAGCACTAACAGGGACACACTCCTCCCTGTCAAAGCTCAGGTGAAGATCATAGAATCATAGAATTGTAGAGTAGGAAGAGACCACAAAGGCCATCCACTCCAACCCACTACCATGCAGGAACTCTCAATCAAAGCATCTCTGACAGATGGCCATCCAGCTTCTGTTTAAAGAGCTCTAAGGAAGGAGACTCCACTACACACTGAGGGAGTGTGTTCCACTGTCGAACAGCCCTTACTGTCAGTAAGTTCCTCCTAATGTTCAGGTGGAATCTCTTTTCCTGCAGCTTGCATCCATTGCTCAAGGTCCTGTTCTCTGGAACAGCAGAAAATCACCTCTTAACCTTCTTTTCTCCAGGCTAAACATCCCAAGCTCCCTAAGTCGTTCCTCATAGGACATGGTTTCCAGACCCTTCACCATTTTAGTCGCCCTTCTTTGGACACACTCCAGTTTCTCAATGTCCTTTTTGAACTGTAGTGCCCAGAACTGGACACAATATTCCAGGTGGGGCCTGATCAAAGAAGAATATAGTGGCACTATTACTTCCGTTGATCTAGACACTATACTTTTATTGATGCAGCCTAAAACTGCATTGGCCTTTTTAGCTGCCGCATCACACTGTTAACTCATGTTCAATTTGTGGTCTACTTGGACTCCCAGATCCCTTTCACATGTAGTCTCGTTCAGCCAGGTGTCCCCCATCCTATATCTGTGCATTTCATTTTTCTGCCCTAAATTGTTTGGATCCTCTTTTTTTCCCCTGTTGAAGATGGGGACAACGTTTGCCCTCCTCCAGTCTGCTGGGACTTCTCCTGTTCTCCAGGAGTTTTCAAAGATTATTGCCAATGGCTCCGATATTACATTTGCCAGTTCTTTTAATACCTTTGGATGTAGTTCATCTGGTCATGGAGACTTAAATTCATTTAGATAACAAGATATTCCTGTACTATCTCTTTACTTATTCTGTGCTGAAATTCCCCTATTCTGTCCTCTGCTCCATCATCCTCAGGTTGAGCACCCTTTTCTCTTTCTGAGAAGACTGAGGTAAAGAAGGTGTTGAGTAATTCTGTCTTTTCTCTGTCCCCTATTAGCATTTTGCCATCTTCTCCATGCAGTTTGAAATGGGTAGCTGAAAGGCAACTATCTTCTCAATCACCTTGCCCAAAAAAAGGAAGATTTGATATTGGCCTGTAATTATTAAAGGCCAGAGTATGCAAGGAGGACTTTTTCAGCAGCGGTTTTTTAAAAACAGGATGGAAAATTCCCCTCCCTAAGAGATGCATGGATGATATTTTGTATTTGAAGCTTAATAGCATCTCTTACTTGGACAATCAGCCAAGAGGGCAAGTTGTCTTCCTCCCTTGCCCCAGCAGCTTGTCCACATCAACTGTACTCACCAATCGAAACTTATCCAATGTAATCCCACTCACATAGTCACTGGACACCTCATTATTGACTTCCACTCCAATTACGGCATTTAAGTCAGCTCTTATGAGAGAGATTTTGGCAGTTTATAGACCGCCATTTCGGACGTCCTCAGGACGTCCCATTTTTAAAAAGGGGCGTCTCTTCTAGACGCCCCTTTCCCTATCACGGACTCAGTCCGTGACAAATGGTAGCGGCCGTTCCACACGGCCGCTGCCATGTTTACGTCTTGGACGCATAGTGTCCAGACAGGTCGCGGCCGTTATGACGTCGCGGGTGCGCCATGGGTGCCTCGCGATGTCATAATGGCGCCGCAGGAAGAAGCTCCATTTTGAAGCTTCTTTTTTGCTCCGCGAGGGAGTCGCACAGTTTGTATGCTGCGACTCCCTCGTGGAGCAAAGAGCAGCACCGGCAGACCGCCGCAAAGCGGCGGTCTGTAAAACACCTTTGTCGGTAAAATGGTTATTAAAAGCATTGCAGTGAGCTACTGAAATTCCTAAGGTTGGGTTCAGGAGGGAGGGTGCCTGAGTTAGATCTCATACCACCCTGAAAATAGACACAATATGTGCAGAAAAGAAAGATTTATTTGCTGCACTTATTGACACTTTATAGGAACAAAGTTGTTCTCTATAATGTGTCTTGTCACGTGGTAGTTAGATTTTCCACCATCTGCACTCTAGTCATCATCCTTCCCATTTCAATTCCTTGGGGGGGGGGGGTCTCTGAATACCAATGAGCTTGTTTACACATGGTTAGAGGATGACTTTGGGGGCAAATGTGTCAATAGTCCTGGTTAAGTTTTGGTTCCATTTATCAACCAGTGCTTCAAAAGGGTTGTCAGTGATGCCAGCCATATAACCCTCTACGGCCTCTTGGAATCTTAATGGATTCCATTAGCCTTTCAGGGTGAACCATTTTAATAGGTCCTCCACCCCTTGAGGGGCAGGTTGTAGCTCTGATGCTAGCCCTGGCCAGAAAATGATCTGTCCATGACAACTCAGAGGTATTTGTCACTTCCGCTCACATATCTGTATATTTGAAGCTGAACACTGCAACAAGGGTGTGACCTGCTAAATATGTAGGTATTAAAACCAATTCAGAGAGGCCCATGTTTATCATGGATAACATGAACTCCCAAGCTACACCTGGCAGACTGGTCTCCAGTGGTATGTTGAAGTCGCCCAGAAGCAAAAGTCTGGTGGACATCAACAACAAATTCGAGACCACTTCAGTGAACTCAGCCATGGAGTCTGACAGGCAGTGGGGTGGACAGTATACTAACAGAATCCCCAGTCCATCCCTGGTTTTTTGGCTAAGGTATACACACTCAGTGTTGCTCAGCATCCTGTGGCCAGGCTGAAGTGGTCTTTGTAGACTAAAGCTCCCCCCCCCGCCCACTTTCCCTCACCTCTTTGCTAACACAGTACCCAGCTGGGAGAGCCTGTGCCCATAATGAACCACTGTCAGTTCCCAACCTGGTCAGCCTCCTCTTATGTGAGGAGGTCATAGATGATATGCGATTTGTTTTATCTGACCTGGCATTACATGAAAGCAAGGTGAAGTTTTGTGGGTGGCCTGGCTCACTCTCTCCAGGTGAAGTGGGTGAATTTTCTGTTTTAATAGATTTGTAAAAAGATGGAATCGCCATGGTCAAAGATAAATAGCATTTTAAAATGAGGCCTGGAAAATGTAACCAAGGATTACTGCAGAGGCGTTTTAAAGCACAAGCTGACCTAGTGAAGGCCTATAACACAGTGAGCCAGAGGAAAGAACTTAGAGAACCATAACTCATTCAAGGTAACAAAGGCATCTGTTGAAGGCTAAAGGAAGGCCGTGGATAGTTAAAGGGAGGGGTAAGGAGTAAGGAATGCAATTTTTATGTATGCATATATCTCTGTTCTGAATTTAAGAATTCTATATGTTTAGATTTTAAATTAGCCAATAAGGTGTATTGAAGAAGCTTCTTTGTTTAAAATAGTATAAAAAAGAGCCATTTTGTTTTATTTCTTTGACTCAGTCACTGGAGTATCAATTCCACTGGGGACATTATTCTTTTACCAGTGTTAAGAATAAACTTTGGAATTTTCAGCATTCTGGGTACTCTGTCGATTCCTGTTTCATCAGGAACCTTGGCTTTGTGAGAGGAGGCCTTGGGTTTTCCTGAGAATTCCCATTACACAGGTTCCCTGGGCTTGCAGGGTGACTGGAAGGCAAGATATTAAACACCTTTCTCTCTCTATCCTCCATAAGAGCATGTGACCCTGCCATCACCATTTCTCCCTCTACTCTGTACAACTCATATTTCTTTTCCATTTTTACAACCAAAAACAAATGCTCTAAAACAACCATTAAAACAGTGCCATCTGCCAGTGGAAAAAGCATTGAATCAATATGACCTGTTAGCTAGCTAGTCTGGCAGACCCCTATTCACACTAGGTGATGCCTTATACACAACAAGATGGTTCTGGGCTATCTTGCTAGCACTGCCCCGTCTTTCAGCAAACACTCTCACTCCCAGTTGGTTCATAATTCCCATAAAATGTTTCCCATCCACAAAAACTGATAGCAATGAAAACAATTAAAATAATAAATTAATACAATTAATAGAATAGGGATAGACCAACTTGTGCTTTTTACAATTTGGCAGAGTACCTCACTCTCACCCGCATTCCACTCCCTTTGGTGCTAACGTACTGATGGCAAGCCCACCACCTAAGCAGTCCCTTATATGCCCTGACAGGCAGAGGAACAGCTGGAGGCAATATTGCTGTCTCAGTGCCTGGGGAGCTTGGAGCCTACTCCTGATGGTAAGTACTTGTTGCTGTTCTCACAGTTAGCAGGTAGACAGGAAGGCAGCAATTGCTGGGGAAGAGAGGGACGATCAGCAGTTCTCTTCCTGGAATGCCTTGGAAGCCTTCCAGATCACAATGGCTTCGCTACCACTGCCCTGTCATCCCTACCATTTATGCAATGGAACCATTTAAAATATATATTGGACTTTCCTAAAAGAGAGAGAAGGCAAACAGACGAACAGACAGGAAGAGAAAAATAGAAGGCAGAAAAATGCAGAAGGTACGAACCTGAGCTAGGCAGAGACCATAGGCTGACTATATGCCCAAAATAACTTTTTGATGTTTGTCCTTCCAGTCCTAGAATATAGAGTCTATAAGCTACAGTAAAAGCAAGCAGAATCCACCCATGCTGACCATTCATTTATGCCATGGAATTACTCAATAAAATTAATAGCAAATGGGGATTGTGGAGACATATAATGATGGGGGATTCTTGCTTCTGCTGTAGCCAAAGCCCCACCATTCCCTTTATGGAATGGTTGGGGAAACTACTGGAATGGGAGAAAACCAAAGTTCAAAAACCACTGTAGAAATAATACAATTTGAGATCGCTTTAATTGCTCATTCTCAGTGCTAGGGAATCCTAGGAATTGTAGTTTATTGTGGCACCAGAGCTCTCTGACAGAGAAGGCTAAATGTCTCACAACACTACAGTTTGCAAAATTCCCTAGCATTGAGCCTGGTCAGTTAAAAGCGATCTCAAACACAATTATTTCAACAGTGCATTTTGACCTATGCCAGCTTAGGAGCTGCTACAGCTATGTTGCCTCCCATTCTAAGCAATTGAGAGAAAAAGAAAAGCAAGACAAACTGGAAAGAAAAAAAGTTTTCTTCCAAAAATGTGTATTAAAAGCCTCTGCATATTCCTGCCCTAGAAACCAGCAGCATTTAGAACAGGGATGTGGAATTTATCACCCATGTTCCTCCCAGGTATAACCCATATTGCACAACTGGGAGAAAAGTATTTTAGTTTCTAGTACACTGCCTCAAATGCTGTGATGGAACAAAGGTGGGATATAAAATAAAATAACACCAGCAACAGTAGGCAGGCTCTGATCTCTACTCTCATAGTAGAGATGAGGGAACAGATTGTTCCACTTTTGTATGCAAGTAGGAGCTGCCATTTCTGGATATTCAGTTGCATAAAAAAGGAAAACTAGGATAGCAGAAAAAACATTTCTAGCTTAGTTTTCTCCCTAATGCACTTGTTTTCTATTGGTTAAAAGTAAACAGTCGTGTCCTTTCTAGTCTGATGAAATATACACCACTATCTTATTTTCTACCACTTCATCCATTTGGTGGCATAGATACAGACACAGCATGTGTGTACAACAGTAGCACATGCCACATAACCAACTTCATATACTCTGTGCCAAGTGGCTACCCCAATTGCTTTTCACAGTTATACAACCTCTAAGCTATTCTACACATTTTAATAAGCACTTGTGCTTCTAATTCAAACTTCATATATTGGTTTGTAGCAAAACAGTACATTTGGTTACATGTCATAACGTTCTTGCTGGAGGTCATCATATACCTGCTGGGGTGATAATTGCAACAACTCTAAATGTTGTTTTTTTTAATCTAAATTTTTCCAATTAAAATGAACTAACATCAAGTCATTTAGTCCTATGAAAAGTAAAAAGTTCTTCACACATCCTTCAAGGAAAGGAGGAGGAGAGAATGCTACCTCCAAATAAGATATTTATTATATGAGATCTTGACAAAGGAAAATAAAATATAGCATTTTGATCCTGGGGATAATTTGATTATACAAATATTTTTCTTGTCTAGTAACAAATTCTATGAAGCCTTTTTGATGAAAATTGAAGGAACACAGAAACAAATCCCTCTAAACGTTTTTTAAAAGGATGGGAAGTGGATGCTGATAAGTTATATGCTGTTGTTGTTGTTGCTGCTGCTGCTGCTGCTGCTGTTGTTGTTGTGTGCCTTCATGTCATTTCCAACATCTGGGGACTCTAAGGTGAACCTATTATAGGGTTTTCTTGGCAAGATTTTATACCTATATACCTAAGAGAAATCAAGTCACCCCAAAGAACAGTGAATAAATATTGATTACAAGTTAGTTTCCATCCTTGAACACTAAGGGGCTTGACAGATGGCCCCAAAGGAGCAGTGTCCCACTCCCTTTGCCTCACCAGATTGGGGCTCCAGTAACCGTATGCTGCGACCCTGATCCAGTGCTTTGCCAGCACTAAAAAGAACGGCAAAATGCCGCTCCTTTTAGTGCTGGCAAAACGGCATCCTTGCCACAGCAGCAGTGGCTTTTCAGCACTCCTTTGGTGCAACACGTCCAAATGCTGCACCAACAGAGCATCATGATGCCCCCTACCATCCATCTGGGTGCACGGCATGACACTGGCATGGGGGCAGCCGGTGTGCGTATGCCATGCCCCCATGGTAGGATGTAACACCAGTCTGTTTAGCCCTCAGCTTGCACAGTCTTGTTTCTTAATTGTCATCTCATTGAATCTGCCCCCTGGGTCAGCGCCAGGCTCAAGGATCCATGGGCAAATGTCATTGAGTTCCAATCTCCTTTGCCAGGGTGGGGGCTATGTAGCCTTGTTATGCTGTCAGTGCTATACATTAAACTGGATAGGTGGATTTAGCTACTCTTAACTTCTCACAATGACCCACAGCACAACTGCTTGCTGTTGCAGCAAGTGTAAGACCAGAAAGACATAAGGAAGGGCTGTGGCAGGTGTCAGTCCAAGGTTCCAGATACCCTGCACCTACTGTTTACATATGACAAGGGCAAATGATATTATTTCATGTTCATGGAAAACCATGTGAATGTAATGGGGTTGTGTTATGACCACTGCCAGATTTGTGTCCTTACAACACTTACAAAGACATATCTCTATCAAACTATTTATACAATAGGTCTCAGGGTGCTGTAGAGATAAAATAAACTTAAAATGATTTGGAACAGTTTAAAAATGTAAAGAAGGAGTGATCCACTTAAACCACTAGAAGACTCTTGGAAATTAATATAGTTCCTTGAAACGGGCATTATATCAGTTCCATATGATGTTCCAGGCAGCAGTCTAGACTTTGTGGTAGCAGAAACATGTATATAACAGAGAAAGAATAAGAATGAGAGAATGGGATTAGCATTTGCATGCGTGCTCCAAAAAGAACACTACAGTTTCCCAGCTGACTTTGGGATGTGAGCGCTTCTAATGTTCTTGTCAGTTTGGCCCAGTTATAAAAGTTATAGCATTTTGTCCCTCTCATTGCTCTTGCATGTGTTTGCACATACACTGGTACCCCGGGTTACGAAATTAATTCGTTCCGCCGCCGCTTTCGTAACCCGGGATACTTCGTAAGCCGAATAGCCCATAGGCGCTAATGGGGAAAAAGCCGCGGCTGTGCCGCGGCTCCATTTAGAACAGCGCCGGGGTTTTTTCGTAACCCGAAAAAACCTTCGTAAGCCGAAACAATAAATCCCTATGGGATATTTTCGTATCCCGAAAATTTCGTAACCTGGGTATTTCGTAACCCGGGGGACCAGTGTAATGCACAGTTAGAACTCTAGACTGAATAATTTTTCAGACTTCCAAATCTCTGTACCTCATAGAGTGGGGATGAAAGAGACCTTAGTAAGGTCTTTTTTTAACTACAGCTCCCAGAATCGCTCTTTCAGCATGTCAGCTAGGAGCTGTTATTTGTATGTGTGTGTGAGTGTGTGTGTGTGTGTGTGTGTGTGTATTGTCAAGCTTGGAGGAGGAAATCAAAGGGCTGCAGTTCCAGTCCTCTAATATATTTTTATTCATTAATTAAAAATATCTCTTTATCACTACTCAGCCCATTAGTGCTCCTAAAATGATGCACAACAAATAAAAATCTACCTCAGGTCTCCAAATGTGTGTTTTAGAGAAGAGAAAACAAGCCAGATAGGTAAACTGGCAAGGTGTCATGCTGCTAAGCAGTCAGGAACTGTCTAGTAAACACCACTAGAAACAGTAAACTATCCAAGCTCTGAAGAAATAACTGAGCATGCATCGATGCAATAGAAATAATACTGTAGCTCAGTCCTATAGAATCCTGGGATTTGTAGCTTTACAAGGTCTTTAGCCTTCTCTGGTAAAGAGTGCTGGTGCCTCACCAAACTACAAATCCAGGATTCTGTAGGATGGAGTCCTAGCACAAATGGTGTCAAACTGCGTTATTTCTTCAGTGTAGATGCATCCTGAGTCAGGAACCTTATAGCGGGAAATGGAGCCTGGGAGCTTATTGCACTCACTTTTGCCCCTGACCTGGGCACGGGCAGGGGGCGTGCATGGCTGAGGAAAAATGAATTTTATCGCACACCGCACTGTCCCCAGGGTGGCCCCATGCCATCACCCAGCACCAAGCTGTCCCCAATCAGAGCTCAGGCACATGAATTTTGAAAGATGGAAGCTTTCTGGTGGAACAAAATCACACGGCTGAGCCCTCATTGGGGATGGCTTGGTGTTGAGTGATAGCATGGGGCTTGCTTCTCCTTCATGAGCAGGTGTGCTTGTGAGATAGTAACAAACAAAAAACTAGGTCTCATATATCTCAGTATGAGATGGGAAAAAATTGGACTGGCCTTCACAACTACAGTGGAAAGCACTGAAATAGTTGATATTGGGGCTATATGAGGAAGAAGTGTGTGGATTTTTATTCTCTCTCATGAGCTGCAATCTTCTCTTATTTGCTCACTATTGTGAAGTTTGAGATTAAAAGCTCTGTCTGTGAGCTGTATCTTCCCTGCAAGCACAGTGAATCCCCAATCAGAGCTCAGGCACGTGAATTTTGAAAGCCGGAAGCTTTCTGGTGGAGCAAAGTCACGTGGCTGAGCCCTCTTTGGGGATGGCTTGGTGCCGGGTGATGGCATAGGGCTGGCTTGGGAACACTGCATCATGCAATAAAATGTGTTTTCCCTTGGCCACGAGCATCCCCTGCCCATGCCCAGATCGGGGGCATAAGTGTGATAAGGTCAGCCACTTGAGTCACCTGACACACACACACCCATGGCACTTCCCCTATGTTGTGGAGCCAGCAGATAATACTGCACTAGGTCCCAAATTACCATGATAGCATTAGGAATAAAACAGCTACCAGAAGATGGTTCAGAATCCCTGGCACTTTGTGGATCTGGCTGTTCACTCCACAATATAAAAGCTCATTTTTGCAACATATCTGCTTTTGTCTACATTATGAATGATCATGTACACACCTAGAAAAATTAGCCTCTCCCATCGTGGAACTGTGATCTTCCCCAAACAAAATGAGCCCAGCTGGAAACTCAAGACTGAAGTGCACAGTGGAAAAATCTGGCACTGTTAACCTGTCGTGCTAGAGCTATTCCAAATATTAAGAGAAGCCATCAGTCTGCAGTATCTATCAAGCACACACTTTTTACTAAGTTTTCAGGAAATAAGGTGCTTGCGGGGAAGATACAGCTCACAGACAGAGCTTTTAATCTCAAACTTCACAATAGTGAGCAAATAAGAGAAGATTGCAGCTCATGAGAGAGAATAAAAATCCACACACTTCTTCCTCATATAGCCCCAATATCAACTATTTCAGTGCTTTCCACTGTAGTTGTGAAGGCCAGTCCAATTTCTTCCCATCTCATACTGAGATATATGAGACCTACTTTTTGGTTTGTTACTATCTCACAAGCACACCTGCTCATGAAGGAGAAGCTGATCAGGAATCCAGTTCATTGGTTCTAAGTATCTACCTTATTATCAGTAGCCACAGCTTGCTTGAGTCACAAAATCAACTTAAGAGCTTAATCCTGCAGCCATTTGTATTTTCTTTCCTATCCCCACTCAAATACCGTGAGGCAAGTGTGTTAAGGGCATCTTTTTTTTCCTCCAAAGACATTCCATTAGATATTTAGTCCTCCTCAATATGTCACTCCCTAATTTAAAACACTGCTTAATATAGGAGATTATCACATTATCAATTCACTCGCGGGATAGAAGCAGGATTTAAAAGTCAGACGGATTCTATTGCATTGCCCCATAGTCGGACAATATGCAACCTGTATGCAATCTGCACTTCTCCAGGATTCTTGCACAGTTTTTCAAGAACAAGAAAATCCCATTCTTGAAAAACTGCATGAGAAGCACAGATTGCATATGTGGTGCATACTGCCCAGCTATGGGACAATGCAATAAAATCCATCTTTGACTTAAATCCAATGCCTATCCTGCAGGCGAACTGCAGTGAGATAATCTCCATAAACACATTTCTTCTGCTTATATCAGTAACAGTGTTGAACATTATACAGGAGGTTTTGTAACTTGAGCTACAGGTTGAGCTGACAGCTACAGATGTGGGATGTCAGCTGTAACTGGATTGCAACTCCCATCAACCCACATTATTGACTGTGCTGGCTGAAAATGATGGAAGTTGCAGTCCAACAACAACTAGAGGTCTACAAGTTGCTCATACCATATGCATTGGTTAGTTAACAGATGGGGAAAGAAATCAATTTAATCCACTGAAGATAGTGACCACCTAATCCTCTATCTTGCCTTCATCTAGAATTCATAGAACCATAGAGTTGGAAGAGACCAGTCCTCTGCCATGCTGGAAGACACAATCAAAGCATTTCTGGCAGATGTCAATCTAACCCCTGTTTAAAAGCCTTTAAAGAAGGAGACTCCACCACACTACAACGCAATATAGTCCACTGTGAAAACATCAGAAACGTCTTTTTAATTTTTAGGTGGAGTCTCTTTTCCTCTAGCTTGACTCCATTGTTCCATGATGTCAGAATCCATGAGCAAGATTCTGTCATTACTGGTGTGATTTATTGGAAAGGATATATGTATTGGATATTGAAGTGTATTGAATACTAAATTATATTCATGAATCATGTATGGGCCCTGTGTATGGGAAGTATCAGAGTGGGCAAATGGTAGGAGGGCGAAATGGTAAGCAGAGTGAAGGGGTTTATGGTTTTTTTTGGCTCTGTCCTTCCTGCAGCTATCCTGGTATGTAGAGGAAGACAGGGCTCTTGGAATTTGCTTTGATCAGGATCAAAGGCTACGTGCCAACAACCAGAAAAAAAGGGGGGGGGTGAATAGTTTGAGTTCTAATGCTATGGTATGGGAAAAGGACCCTCAGTTTCCGCAAAAACATTCCATTGGTGATTTCTGTCCTGATGTCTGGAATAAAGGTATTTTGTTTTCTATCACTAAGATGTTTTCCTGATTATTGGGACCTGACTCCACTGGCTCTGACACATGCCCTACTCTCTGAAGCAGCAGAAAAGAGGCTTGCTCCATCCTCAGTATGACATCCCTTCAAATATTTAAACATGGTTACTGTGTCACCATAGGGCATGGTTTCCAGATCTTTTACCATTTAGATTGCCTCCTCTTGACACCTTCCAGACTGTCAAGATACTTGTTGAATTCTGGTGTCCAGAACTGGACACAGTATTTCTGGTGAGGTCTGACCAAAGTAGAGTAGTACTATTATTACCCTTGATCTATAGTGTCTACACTATACTCCTGTTGATGCAGCCTAGAATCACATTGCTATTTTAGCATCTGCACCATACTGTTGACTCATCTTCTGCTACTGGACCACGAAGACATCTAGATCATTTTTACATGTGCTGTTGTCAAGCCAGGTGTCACTTATCTGGTATCTGTGCATTTGGTTTTTCATACCTAGGTGTGGTATCTTATATTTCTCCCTTTTGAAATTCATTTTGTTATTTTTGGCCCAGCTCTCTAATCTGTTACAATAATTCTGAATTCTTATCCTGTCCTGTGAGGTATTGGCTCATATGAGTGGCATATAAATAAATCCTATTATTGTTGTTGTTGTTGTTGTTGTTGTGGGAGAAAGGTGGGATATAAATCCAAGAAAGAAAGAAAGAAAGAAAGAAAGAAAAGGTTAGTCTAACGTGACTTGTTTTTGAAAACCCATGTTGACTTTTAGTTATCATGGCATTCCTTTCTAAGTGCTAACAGACTGTCTGTTTAATGATCTGCTCCAGAATCTTTCCTGCTATTAATGCCAGGGTGACAGGGCACTAATTGTTTGGGTCCTCTTTCTTCCCCAGTTTTGCTAATGGCTCCCAGTCTACAAATCACTCAGAAGAAAGCAGTAACTTGAACTGGTAGTACCTTTATATGTACAACTAAAGACTGACATTGCAGGGTTTCATTTATGAATATACAGTAACCATAGTACAAAAACAATAATAGCAGTAGTGAATCAGGCTCATTATAATGATAACAGCAATCAGTCATGATAACATATGATGATGTTTTTTATGTTTTAAATGTTTTATATGTTTTATATATGCTTTGTTGTTTAATGGCCTGTTGGCTGAAATAAAATTTATTCATTCATTCATATGATGATGAGAATAGTGATGATGATGAGAATAACAGCTGCATGTAGAAAACTTACACATATCCTAAATTTATTTGATACAGGGAACTTTTTAATGTGAGCAAGCATTAAAAATAAGACTTTCTAAAAAATATGATATCCGGAATCCAACACACTCATATACACACACAGATTCCTTGAGTATTCTTCCCACTGCTGTTAAAGCAGTCATTATGATAGCCAAAATTACTGCTACCTAGAGTAACTAGAGGAAGTAAGCCAACAAAATTCTAATGATTAAAAATCTTAATGGCCTGGCAAAACATCAGAAGGATACTTTGCTAAATAAATAAAAAACCCTTGGTAATTTAAGTAACTTTTCTGCCAATATAACATCAGTGGCTGGGATCCAGGCAATATTGATTAAATATAAAAATCCATATTTTATATCCATATTACAGAGATATACTCCAATACTTTCATCTCCTAACAGATTCAGTAAAGGGTAATTCCTGTGTTCCATATTGACTTTCAAACTTCGAGTTCTGGTTAGACTTAGTAATCTTGTACCAAATTAACAACAGCAAAAAAATACAAAAATACAAAAAATAAAAATCATTTCAACTTTTAAAATTATTTGTTGCTCCAAAACTACTTAGAAAATTACTTCAGCAACTGTGAAACTCTAAAACTTTCTTTAAACATCCCTCCAAACTGCTAGCATCTTCCTACTTCAAGAAGGCTAACAATATCCAAAGGGGGACAGGGTTCTGGATGTTTGGTAATTGCTTTCAACAGGTAATTCTGACAAGTTTAGTTTTCCCCACACTAACAGGACAAACTATATACGCTAAAATGGGTTCTGCAATGTATCTATCAAAGGTACAGGAGTTTTATACTTTCAATCTTGGACCTAATTTGTAATTGACTTTCCTACAGAGAAAGGCTATTCCTGCATAAGCTTTCTGTATGCACTAGATTGTATTTATATACACTCACCACATGTATTGGCCTATTTGAACAAGAACTGAACACCATTCAGTGGTCTCAGCAGGTACACCGCTAGCATGCTATCATTATACAAGAATGTGCCAAATACCTGTGGAAAATTTACAAGGATATGGGTAATCCATGTGACCTGCATCAGGTATACAACAAGCCTATTTTTCCCCAAGTGGCATTATACCCTAACAATTATCTGGGTTTCCTGCTACACCCCAAATCCATGCCATTCGTATAACATTTTATATTCATTTTGGACAGGAACTCCTTTATGCCCTACTCTCTCCTTTCTCAAATGTGGTTATCTGTTCAGTAATTAAAAACTTATCTACTCCCAACTAGAGCAGACCTATTCAATCAGTGGGACATACGTAAGTATTGATTTATCAGGTTTCTAGTTTTAGTGTGTCTTGTCTAGTTGATATGCACAACTGGATTTAGGCCTAGGCTCTAGAGAGAAATTGAGTGTTCATCACTTTGGGTCAGTGGCCCACTCACTCTTTTGCCAGATTTTTTATGTGTATATTGGAAAGTACTTCACTAAAAATAGGGTGCATCCTTTTCATTATTTCTTTTATTTCATTCCTGTCTTTAGCCAATTAGCTTCTGGGTATCTTTGCTATAAATAATCCAGAGAGGTGGCTGTGTTAACTCTGCAGCAAAAATTAAGAAGCATGTAGTACGCAAGAGACTAAGAAATACATTATGACAAATAGTAATTACTATAACATCATAATTAAAGTACCATATACATGCTACTGAAATCTGCAATCAGCAGGAAAGACAACTGGTTTTGTAAAGTTTGGGTTCACATCCTCTACAATTGCAGCCAGGTCAAGAGGGCCACAATGTTAAGGAAAAAGCAACATGGGATATACAATGAAAGAAATAAAACGTGTATGTGAGAGTCAGGATGACTCAGCAGAAGCAATTAGAAGCCACACAGGTGTAAAAAGGTAATGTAATTAACAAGTCCTAAATGCCAAGGACAGAAATGCAAAGTGAATAATTGAACACACCTGAGAATTGTTAAAGTGGACAAGGTGAAATGATGAAATCATTAATTGTGGGATGAAACAAGAGAACCAATGAAAATGGTTGTACACGCCAACTGGGTGGAAACTGACAAGAGTGGGTGGTGTTTTTCCAATGACTATAATAATGGCTATGAATCCCAATGTATTTTGTGGGTAGTAGTAGTGGATAGTAGTGTATTGGATAGTTTTGGAGCTGTATATAGTAGAATAAAGTAGATCTTTTATATAAGACTACTGAGTTGTCTGGTGTCTTGGGTGAAGATACAAGAGCCAGCTGGATCCTGAAGAAGTGTGAAGACTTCTGTGGAAGCAAGAGTGAGAGGCTTGGAGAGTTTGTCAGGGTCTTCAGCCTATTCTCTGTAACTCTGCTGCTTTAGAGCAAAGCTTTAACCACTGGCCAAAACTGGTCAGCGCCGGTGCGTAACAAGGTGGTGAGTTCAAGCCAGAGGTGAAGAGCACAACTCCCATCATCCCTGACACACAATTCTGCACAACTGTGGCTGACGGGAGGGAGGACCAGTTTTCAGATTGACCATGTTTTAACAGGCTACACTTCTGTTTGTTTATCTATTTTTAAATAACATTATTTTTTGTTAAAATACAGGAAAAATATGGAAATTCAGGAGAGACATTCATTCCTCATATAATATGATATAACACTCCCCCCACCCCCCCCCCCCCAGGGAATAGAGCCTACCTCTGGGTAAGCATGCACAGAAGAACACGGAAGTCTACCACCTCTGGTCCTATCCATGTTATATGCAAATAGACATAGAACTATTTTTGCAGTTTTCCTTCCTAGGTACGTTTACTGAGAAGCATATTCAACTCTTACCGAAGTTCACTCTTAACAAAGGAGTGCCACCTTGGAGACTAGCCTAGAGGAATTCGAAGTCCTACCTTTTAATGAGTACATCCACTCAAAGAAGCTTACAACTTTTGCTTAAGAAGCAGTGAACAGTAAAAGAAAACGTTAAAGAATGCATCAAATGAAAAAGAAAAAGCAAGTGATGTGCTCTGCAATAGAACAGTCTATTTTCTTGCATAGCAGTGAGCTTCAACTGGCATTCTAGGTAGCTGCCTCACTCCAGAAACAAAGCAGTTTAACACCATTTTAACTTCCATGGCTTGATGCTATGGATTCTGGGATTTCTAGTTTGGTGGGGCACCATTGCTCTCTGACAGGGGAGACTAAATATCTCATAAAACTACAAACCCCAGAATTCCATAGCATTGAACCATGGCAGTTAACTTGGTGTCAAACTGCTTTGTTTCTGCAATGTCACAACTGTCTCAGTATATTCAGAGATGTACCATATGAGTACCACTCCTGGTTGTTGCTTCTTAATATGCTCTGAAGAACTGTAGTAGAAGCGTAAACAAATTCCATGGCTGACAGACTACTTCTGACATGCTTATTACTTACTCTTAACACACTTGCACTTAATTTTGATTAAGCTACTGTATTGGCATCATCCAATAAATAATGAAGTCAAACAATTAAACAGCTAAAAATTAAATATCCTTGGTGCACAGGGATAAAGAAAAATGCCAGTAGCTCAAGTAAACTACATTTCATTTTTAGACAAAGTCAGTGTTTTGCCTTTTAAGGACACAAGGGAGAGTGACATCCTGCAATTCTAAGCCCACCGCTGTCAATTAAGATTGCCACATGGCCAGATTTTTAATACATAGGCTCTCTCTTTTTATTAAATATGACAAGTCTGTGGTTTAAGGACTCTTAGACTGCACCAGAGCTACATAAATAATGCAGTGTGACACTGCTTTAACTGCCATAGCTCAATGCTATGGTCTCCTGGGATTTGTAGTTTGTTGTGGCACCAGAGCTCTGTGACAGGGAAGGCTAAATATACCACGGAACTACAAGTCCCAGGATTCCATAGCATTATCCATGACAGTTAAAGCAGGGACAAACTACATTATTTATGCAGTGTGAATGCAGTCTCAGACAAATCACCTTACCTACAGTGACGTAGTGGGGGGGGGGTCCTTGGGGTCCGGACCCCCCCTTACATTAGATACAATGAATGGTGTGTGCCACTGTGCCACCGCGCCCAAGCCCCATTATAATTATTATTATTATTAACCTTTATTTATAAAGCACTGTAAATTTACACAGCTCTGTACATACAATCTTTTTAATTGGACGGTTCCCTGCCCTAAGGCTTACAATCTAAAAAAAAAATTGTGACACTTAGTCTGGACCCCACCCCTTCCCAAAAATCCTGGCTACTTCCCTGTCACCTATCTGCTCCCATTTTCCTAACTAGAAATTGGTGTTGGCTCACTACATAACGTTATTAGAATTATGATTTGGAAATCATCTGCTGGTATTTATCTTTAAAAGTGGGGGGGGATATATTACAGTAGGAAATAAACAGTACTGCTGATTAATACTGGGACATAATAGGAGTCCCTATGATACATAAAGCAGAATATTTAGTGCATACAAGATGGAGCAATACTACTTACAGTTTTTCTGCAGCGGTTCATGAAACCCCAATAGCTGTTCAAGCAATGCTGAGATTTTGATACCACGCTACTTACTCATTGCTTTCTACAAAATTGTAGGAGATACAATGAGGGCTTAGCATTGATACTAATTTAGAATGGTTCACTTTCGTCCAGCATTTGTCTTCTCTCCAAAAGGAAAGCAATAAACTTTACTGCCATCCTTGATGTAGACCAGGGATAGAAATTGTGTGTCCCTCCAGCTGTTGTTGAACTGCACCTCCCAGCATTTCCAGGGAGCATTTCTGAGGAAACCTGGGATTTGTAGTTCATCTTCTGGACAGACATGAAATTTCTACCCTGATGATAGACCTATCAGGATAGGACTTTTGATCCTCAAACTCCTCTATCTTCTCCTAGAAGAGTAGTTAGAAATCTTATTCCCTATTTTGTTAAACAAGAATTCAGTTGAACCTAAATCCAAATTTTTACTCCAACTAGATAGGACATCTGAATCAATGGAACTTACATAAGTGTTGATTTAATAAGTTCTCTTTGATTTAATTGGTCTACTCTAGCTGGGATCAACATGGGATTTAGGCTTCTGTTTTTCTATTGTTTTTTTAAATCAGATTACAAAATTACAAAAATTAGATTAAGAATTATGAAATTATGGAAATCAGATTAGGAATTATCAAAACCAGATTAGAAACTGAGAAAATCAGATTAGGAAACATGGAGATAACTGCCAAGCTAGTAGGAATATGTTAGGGATCTAATGTAGGGGTAGTAGTGCTCCATATATTCTTCAGTTACTTGGATGAAGAAAGAAAGTGTGTCCTTGTTAAACATAGTACAGCAGAGAATGAACTACAGCAGTATAATTGCTCTAGTATTGATTAACGTTTCTAGGCATAATATATGCCTATGTGTATATATATAATCACCAGCAGGCATGCCCTGCATGGAGAAATACACAGCTACAAACTTCTTTGAGGTCTGGCTTTATTCACCCAGGCAGGAAGGAGTATTAAGGGACTTCCTAGTTCACTGTTGTTGTTTTTATTTAAGCAACAAGTTCTGCCTGGTCTTTAATGTGTTGTAGTTACTCATTAGGGACGTGGTGGCTTAGTGGTTAACACACCAATTCTGATGATCAGAAGGTTGGCAGCTTGAGGTGTGGGTGCTACATGATGTGGTGAGATCCTATCACTAGTCCCAGCTTCTACCAACCTAGCAGTCCGAAAGCATGCAAATACAAGAAGATAAATAGGTACCACTTCTCAGAGGGAAGGTAACAGCGTTCAGTGCAGTCATGCTGACCATATGACCACCAGAGCAGTCCTCAGACAATGCTGGATCTTCATCTTAGCAACGGAGGTGAGCACCGCCCCTCTAGGTATTTGGCCACCCTAGGCAAGAAATATTTTGGCACCCCCTGTCGCCCCTCAGGGTAAGGCGGGTGGGTGGCAAGAGGAGAGAGAGCCTTCGACTTTACACAGGAGAGAGAGCTGTTGACCTTGAGGTTACATTCAAGGTGCATGCGGAAGGTGGATGATGTATCATGTGACCATACCACAGATACGGGTGTGTGTGTGCACATTTATGTTTTGGCCATTGTACAAAGAAACCATCATATGTTAGTTGGCTTTTATGTTGCTTGCTGTAATGAGTTTTCACTTTAATATTGTTTAATTATGCAAAAAAATTTACAAAAAAAGCTGCCGTGCCACCCCTAAATTTTGCTGCCCTAGGCGGCTGCCTAATTCACCTATATGGATGAGCCAGCCCTGACCACCCCCTACAGTTGGTTGTGAATAGACATTCATATCACACGACTACCTTTACCTTTACCTTTAGTTATTCCTTATTAAGAAAATAAGAAAAATAACACTGGATTGGATCAAGTGCCCATCTGGACCAGAATTCTACTCACACAGTATCCATTGCTTGCCCAAAGGATGCCTACCAGCAGGGAAGGATGCAACTACACTCCATCTGACTTTCCACAGCAGTAGATAAAACAGGAGCATATTGCCTCTGATACTGGGAACGATAAATAGCCATCCCAACTAGTAAGTACTCGTGGGCTTAACTTCCATGAATTTTTCTAACTCCCCTTAAAGGATCTAAGGTCTAACTTGCACTGCAAAATTAATGCAGTTTGACAGCACTTTAACTGTCATGGCTTCATCCTGTAGAATTCTCAGATTTGTGATTTTGTGAGATACTTTCCTGACAGAGTTCTGGTACCCCACCAAACTATAAATCCCAGAATACATAGCACGGGCAATTGTGTCAAACAGCATTATTTTTGCAGTGCAGATTAGACCTAAATTGGCAACCATCTGTACATACAAAAGTGGTGAATTCCACAAGTTAACTATGCACTTTTATTATTCAGCATATGAGGATGCTATCTTGCCCTTTCTACTATTATGGTTTATGGAGATGTTTTTTCCATTTATTTCCTCTATACCATTTATAATCTATTAGGTTTCACTTAAGGGCTAAACAGATGGCTGTAAAGGGGCAGCTAAATTCATCCAGTCCTCGCCATAGTTCTGGTTAGTTTGACAGTATTAATTTGGCACAAAAAATCATTTGGCATGAAGAGTTGTTTAGCTAAACTCATGTACTTCCCATGCCTACTCAGAAGTAAATCACACTGAGCAGGGTATAAAATAGTTGTTTTATTGTTTAGGACAGTCTTTCCAAATCTGACAGTTTCCAAATGTACTAAAGTGCTACCATCCCAGGCACAACTGTATGATGGGCTTTGTAGTCCATTGGCAGGCATTCTGTGCTGGAGGAAGTTAACTTTAAAATGAATTATGTTCCTAGTATCAATGGCAACATCCCCCATGCCATTCTCTGTAAATCCTTTACTCTGTCTTGGAGACTGTTTTAAATAACGTGTCAGCTAATGACAATTCAGCTAGCTATATTCATTTATTAATGTTAGTGGTAATAGATTAATTTGCAGACCTAATGTATATTAAGTTACTCCACGAATTTGCCTTTGTTTCTAATTCTTGGTTTGTTCTCCAGTCATGCTTTCTGGTATATCCTCAGATTACCTAGACTTTTAATTCCCATCTCCTGCCTCACTGTAACTGCTGCCCACAGTGTAACCCTGACTCATACACATTTCTCAAACTTCAATTTTGACCATCCAGATGTTTTGGACTTCAGTTCCCAGATGCACCTACTAGTGTGATCAATGAGGCATTATGGGAATTATAAAAGATATTTATATCCAATGTTCCCAACCTTTGACATACTTTACTGGATGTGAGTAGTACTGCTGTTTTCATATTTTTAAAAAAATTCTCTTTAACTTTGTCAAGGATTTCTGAGCAAATCCAAGAAGGCACTTACAAATATAGACTGCTAAACAGGGTAGAAACATCCCATGCCATTCACTATGCTTGAAGAAACATCCAGTCTTGTGGTAATCTAACCAATCTTTAATTTTTGAATCCTTTCAAGGCTAATTAAATATAATATTTAATTCTTATATTTGTGAATTAGGCTTAAAACTATGATTCAACCCAAGGTAAAAATTATACTCCACTTTCATGTTTAACTCATATCCACTGAAGTCAATAGCTAGACTTCCCACTGGCTTCCCAGTAGCCTTATCTTTCTACCTTACATAGCCTGCAAATACATCTAAATATTCAACATCAAACATCAAAAGATAATACATAAAATATTATATTATCTCTAAGCAGGCATTTCATGACAGTACAGTACAGTTTCTCTGAAGTCTACATATTAGCTTGGAGAAAACCAATGCAATACATTCATTTTATAGGACAAGCAACTCAGCAGCCTTGTAACAGGCCAGAATGAGCTTAATGTAAGTCTCAGCTGAGTTTGTTTTGTTCTCTGTTTTTCTTTTCTTTTTCTTTTTTTGCCATTATCAGTTTGAACTCTCCCAAAAATCAAGAGTAATTCTCTACCTGGAGCTTAATCTTAAACAATAATGAGTAAACAGCTTTCATTTGATCTGTGAAAACCTGCAGTATGTTTCAGAAAACCTCCAAGGGCCTGTGGCACTACTGATATTGGCAGAGACTTTTCTCTGAGTAATAGAACAGAGGGGAAAGACCCCTCATAGCATTTGCAAAAGCTGCTCCAGCAGATTAAGTTTAGATCAATTATGTGTGTGATTATCTAACTTCATTCTACAAATCCCTTTTCAGGTTTTGGTGTTGCCAACCATGAAAATTAAGATAGTTTACAGCTTCAATAGCACTTCTCCCAGGCTTTAATTTACCTTAGGAACAATGCAACTGATTCTCAGCTATGATTGTGCATTACTGAACCACCATCTTGACAGATGGTTTGAGACATGAGAAAAACACAAACAAAAAATACCTCCCATGCCAAGGTAAGGAGTCTCTAACTATATCTTTGAAAGCCTTTATAAATTGGCTTCCTAACTTCTAAACATTGCTACCAAGTACATGAATGTCATTAATGCTACTGCTTTTGCTTTTACAGTACCTTTATAATAATAATTTCAGGCTTTTGATGTATAACATGTGCTGCAAGTATTATACCACCTTTAGGACTACCAACATGTTGGTCTCGTGTACCTTCAAGTCATTTCTGTATGGCAACCCTAAGGCAAACCTGTCATGGGGTTTCTTGACAAGATTTGTCCAGAAGCGGGTTGCAGTTGTCTTCCTCTGAGGCTGAGAGAGTGTGACTTGTCCAAGGCCAACCAGTGAAGTGGAGATTTGAGCCCTGGTCTTCTAGATTTCAATTTCAATGCTTAACTCACTACGCCAAACTGGCTCGCTACTGCCAACAGGCTTTCTCAAAAATATTGCTTTCTAAACAAATTTAAGGTGAATGGGAAAGGATGCAAAATCTACTTATCTAAAGAGGACTGAGGGTTGGAATCAACAATAGTGCATGGCAACTTCTATTTTCATAAGTCGCAACAAGTATTGAGATAACATCACTTCCAGTAAATATTTTGGAAAGGAATTACAAAGACGGAGGGAGGAAATTGCCTACTGGCTTCCATGCAGTGGAACAAACTCCCTCAGAGTGTAGTCCTTCCTTAGAGATCTTTAAACAGAGGCTGGATGGCCATCTGTCGGGGATACTTTGATTCAGATTTCCTGCATGGCAGAGGGTTGGACTGGATGGCCCTTATGGTCTCTTCCAACAGTATGATTCTATGATTCTATGCCTACACTTGTTCTATTGGATAACTCATCAGCATGTAAAACAAATATGACATTGCACAACATGTATTCCTTTGCTATGTAGATAGAAATTAAAGGATGGGAGCAAAGGAGGAAGCAGGGATGGAATCTTGAGGAGTGTCTTTGAGGGTGCAATGCTAGGGATATGTCAAGCATTCCAGTTCTGGTCTGGCCTTTGGCATTGGCATTCAGTTTATACTGTACTTGTAAGGAGGTGGAGGGGTATGGGAGATTACACATGACTGATAATATTTTATGGGCTGTAAATGGCTAATTAGGCAAGCATTCAATTTCTTTATCGATTTAGTTAGATTTTTAATCCATGCTTGATTTCTGCACTAGTCAAGGAGACACGAAAACTGGCTGGAAGAGGGAAAAGGTGTTAAGGAGAAAGTCAGATAAATCTTATTGTCTAGCATCGGCTTGTGTCTTTTGGTAACCGTCTGCCTTACTCTCTGAGAACGTTGGATTTAAGTAATACCTATCTGAGTACATTAACTTAATAATCTTTTCTTTGTTCACAGTAGCCTAGGTCAATATGGATCTAGACTGTGACATGCATTGATAAATACGGTTGGATTATTCAGTGCTGCTTTATTATGGTGTAGGTAAGCTGAATAAGAGAATAACACTGGACAGATGGATCAGGTCAAATTGACCCATGCTGCATAAGCGACAAAGAGACACCTGTCAAATTGCTCTGAAAGAGGTGTGATACAGATCATATGCAAGAGTGGAAAGAGTAGAAATTGAACATTTTAATTTATTTTGACTTAAAAGAAGCAGTAGACTCAACCTTTATGAATCATTAGTTCCATTTCCCATTCCTATAAAAGCAGCTTTCACAGGATTTTGTAATTGCACACCATAAATGAGTTACACATAATATAAATATTCTCTTTCTCTGAAAGTCCTATCAGTCAATAACAAATTTTCAACTTCATCACATATATTGCTTCCAGTTGTCCCTGCTCTCCACTTCTTTTCTTTTAGCTAGTCAGATCGCATAACAATAGAAATAGCAAGTACATTTTTATACCGCTTATCAGTGAACTAAGCACTCTCTAAGCAATTTACAAAGTATAAGCTAATTGCCTCCAACAATCTGGGTACTCATTTTACCAACCTATGGAAAGATGCAAGGTTGAGCGGACCTTGAACTCCTGCCTGAGACACACTTCTGATATAATTGTAATATAGAGCATGCCAGCTCCAACTTTCAATGGCGTGTGCGGCTGCCAAACACACGCACCACATCACCGCATGCACAAGTTTGGCTCAAGCATAGACAGAATTTGCCTTACGCGGGGGGGGGGGAATCTGGAATGGATCCCTTGCAGAAGGCAAGGTTCCACTGTACATACATACTGTTACAAGTTTTCCTAGTAATATTTGGTGATAACAACAACTTTGTGTTGAGTTTATAGGCATATAGATAGTATACACAGGGAAAAGTATATTATGGGCTGCCAGAACTGTGTTTGGCAACCCTAGGTGGACCTACAGTGAAGTTTCCTTCCCTTTCTCTGAGAGAGATAGAATGTGATTTGCTCAAGGTTACCCGGGGGATTTTCATGGTTCAGTAGCAATTTGAACCCTGGTCCCCTGGAGTGCTAGTCAAACTCTCAAACCACTACACTATACTTCTTCACTAAATAAAAAGTTGCATTCATAAATTCATTTATTATATCCAAGCTTCACATTTTCCATATCTGGACAACAGACTACTTGCATAAACCACAATGCATCTGGTTCTATTTTTTCCAATACACAGGCAAATAACTTATTTAGAGCTTGTATCCACACAGTTCACTGCACAAATGAGACCTTGTGGAGGTCAGGTAAGTGGGTGGGTAGAGAAAATAAGTACATTCCCAATTCTCAACATACAGACTGCACAGAGAGAAAGTCTGCAAGATACTATTGCCAAATACTTTTCTAAAAGAATTTGTCTGTAAGAGCTAAGAAAATAGGAAACAGGAAAAGGAGAGATCATGACTCAGGATGCTGAAAAAAGTCCAACACACTTCTGTTTCAGTATTTCAAAGTATCAGTAATCAGTCAAATAGCTGGATTTTGTAGCATATTACAGAGTTATGAAGAAAGTCTGAGAATTTATAACAGCCTGAAATTCAGCTGACTTTTTCTACTTTCAGTAGCTTGCGATACAGGTCTGCCTCTGTTGTTTAGAATATGACAGCTAGATTGATTATGGGTACATCCAGGAGTGATCACATCACACTGATCTTAAAACAACTCCACTGGTTGCAAATTAGTTTCCAGACAAAGTACACAATTGTGGTTATTACCTTTAGGGAGCTCAGGTGATGTAGTGATTAAATGCCAGTACTGCAGCCACAATGTTGTGAGTTTTATTCCCACAAGAGCTCCAGGTTGACTCAGCCTTCCATCCTTCTGTAGGTTGGTAAAATGAGTACTGAGCTTGTTGGGGGGGCAATTAGCTTACAGATTGTAAATTGCTTAGAGGATACTGAGTTTACTAATACATGGTACAGATTGCTATTGCTAGTAAAGCCCTACATGGTTTGGAACCAGGTTACCAAGTGGATCACCTTCTCCCGTACAATCCACCCAGTACACTCAGGTCCTCTGAAAAATGTTACCTCCAACCAGCCAGGACTAGGCTGGCAATAGTTTCCCAGAGGACCTTTTCATCTGCTTCCCCCCAGACTGTGGAACAACCTGCCAGAGGAGATAGGCCAGCTGAAATGCTGACTGCTTTTAAAACAGCGCTAAAGACATATTTCTTCTGGCAGGTCTACCCAGTCAATTTTGAATGGTGACTTTTTAATTGCTATATTTTAAAGATTGTATTATATGAAATGTATTTTAATGGTTTTATAGTACAGCGGGCCCTTGGTATCACTAGGGTTTAGCTGCAGTAGCACCATGGATACCAAAATCCATGGATGCTCAAGAACCATTAAATATAATGGCCTAGGAAAATGGTGTCCCTTATATAAAATAATAAAATCAAGGTTTACTTTTGGTAATTTATGTATAGTTTGAATATTTTCAAGCCATAGATGCTTTAAGCCAAAAAAAATCCATGGATATAGATGGCTGACTGTACTGTATTCTATCAGTTGGTTTTATGTATTTTCTTTTTTCATTGTGTTTTTGTATTTGAACATGCTGTACCCTGCCTCAAGCCTTGAGAAGCAGGAAAGAAATAAAAAATATTATTATTATATTGTTGTTGTTGTTGCCAAAAAGATGGTTTTCAACTCCCCCTTTCTTGTAATACCTAGGAGGTTCCATCTACATGACAACAACAACAAATCTAAAAGTAGAAAATTTGAAAAAAATACTGAATTTTCATGAATAATACTTTTAAAAATACAAAACAAGATTCATTACATCTAAATGTTTTAGTCATCATTAAATTCACCTAGACAAAATTTAGATCAACAAATTTGGATCTTCCTAGGTTCCTTGCAAGATAGGCTACTGCCACACTGCAAAATTAGTGAAGTTTGATTACTTTAACTGTCATGGCTCCATCCCTTAGAATCCTGTGATTTATAGTTTCTTGTGGCCCTACAATAGGCTAAGTATCTCACAAAACTACAAATCTCAGAATTCCATAGCACTGAGCCATAGCAGTTAAAGTGGACTCAAATTGCATTAGTTCTGCTGTACAGATGTAGCCGGAGACACTTTAAGAGGTGATGTGATTTATTTATTATTATAAGAATCCTATAAAACCAGTGCTTTAAGAATTGTACAATGAGAGTAAACCAATAACTAATAAAGATAGAAAAACATGCCAGAATAACATAATAAAATGCAAAGGCAAATACTAAGACAACACAGGCACAGTACAGACCGCCCCAAAGGGCACGCACTATATTACATTTATATCAGGAGTGTGTAACTGTAGGGAGTAGAGTGCTATATATGGATTCCCAGATGACTTTGAAGAGCTACAGCTTTCCAGTCATCTTCACAACAGGAAAGTTCACTTTGTGTGTGTGTGTGTGTGTGTGTGTGTGTGTGTGTGTGTGTGTGTTTTGCTGTCTTAGGGCCATTTTAGCACCAGCAAATACCTTTTCTCCCAAAATAAACTGACTCAGAACTGGAATTCCAAGTCATACTCTTATACTTAAAATTGTCTGAGTGGAGGACAAAATATAGCAAAATTACTCCCAACAGAATCTGAGGCATTTGAGCAGAGGCTTTTCAAAAAGGTGGCTCCTGGAGCCTTTAAAATAGCCTTCGAGCCATGTGTGAGCCACAGGCTGTATGCCCTCCTTTCCTCTGATTTCTATTTTTCCTTTCTTTAATGTTGGATATAAGAAAAGGTGCATGGGATACATGCAGGCACTGACTAGATTAAGATATGCATGGAAATTGGCACCCTTTATAAAATGATGTGATACAGGGATACAGGGAGCCCTGGTGACGCAGTGGTTAAATACCTGTACTGCAGTCACAAGGTTGTGAGTTCGATCTCAGGCCAAAATGCTGCTTCTCTCTGGCCTGGAAAAGAGGTGCCCTTGTGCCTTAGGCATCAACGGCACCCTGGCGCTAAAGAGGAGAAAGGGGTGGTCCCGGCGGCCCCTTTCTCCTCTGCATTGTTGGCGCGGCCATTTATTTGCCACCCCAATGATGCGGGGGCCCAAAAGGAGCTCCATTATGGAGTTGGTTGCCACGCTGCCGCCAGGCCACCATAAGTGGCCTGGGGTGGCATGGACCAGTTGCATGTGAGCTACGATGTTTGGAGGTGGCATGTTCGTGATGTCATCATTACATGCACCGTGTGGATGGCACTGCATAACAATGGCACCTCACACACTTACTAGGGTTAGGGAGTGTGCTGTTGGTGTGCACTCCCTAACCCTAGTATCGCCGGGAGCATGCTGCTTTATGGCAGTAGGTACCAGCCCATAATAAGAAGTATAAAGCAGTAGAAACATTTGAATACCATTTTTTAAAAAACGAATAGAGCATGTGTTTTAAAATGAAATTAAATTAAAATCCAACATGGAATAAAGTAGAAATTACAGCTGCCAACATGTAACAGGAATTAAAATAATAAAGATTTTAAAGGCCTGGGATAACACTGAAGTCAGTCTGGAAATGGGAAGAAAATAATGCGGATGCTAGACAAATTTCCCTAGTGAAAGCATTTCACATGGGTATGAAAGTCTTTTCTTTAGTCACCCTCCCAGCTTCAGAATTCAGAGGAAGACCCGTGTAGATGAATTTTCGACATGTGCAGGCATATACTGGAGGAGGCATTTAATCAGATACTAAGGAAGAGTTTTAAAGGTCAAAAACATTGCTTTGGAAACAAACTGGGATCAAATGTAGATGAAAAAAGACTGGTGTGATATCTTCAAGCCGTACAATCCAGATAAAATGCTTGCTGCCTTATTTTGCACAAGGTGTAGTTTCTAAGATGCCTTCAAATCCATATACATGTAGTATAAATGGAAGGCAATCAGAGCATGGGTTATTAAGTTATTCCTCTCCAGAAAGAGATTTAGCCATGAAATAAGTAGAATGGAAAGGAAATGTGTTAGCTATGATAGTCTAGATGAAAGTAGCCTTTATTACATCTCTCCAGACTCATAACATGACACAATGCACCTCAGATTAGAATTCACTCATAAGCAAGGCATGTCAGCATTTCAGATAAACATAGCGCACACAGAAAAATCCTCATGAAAAAATGTGTGTACATGAAAAATGCATACAAACATGATGGAGAAAGCATAAATTAGGTAAAAATGTAAATAAATGTGCTTACATGACAGTGTTGGGTCCAAAAGTACCTTCCAGTGACCAACTAGGGATGAATGTAATCTTTGGCACTTGCCCATTTTGCTGCTGTGAGCTAGCAGAAATAGACTGATCATGGGGCCATGGGTGGTAAATACCTCACCATGTTAGGGTGATATACCTGCTATCTTGAAGGAGGCTGTAGTGTGCACTCTCCCGAATAGGCCCTCACTTCGGTTAAGCATTCCATAAGCAGTTTACAATGTGTAACCTAATTGCCTCCAACAAGCTGGGTACTCATTGTAGCAACCTTGGAAAGATGCAAGCCTGAGTCGAACCTGAGCCCTTGGCTGGTATTGAACTCACAACCTTGCAATTTGTGAGTGAGCGGATGCAGTACAGGCATTTAACCACTGCACCACCAGGACAAGAACTATCCCCCTCACCTATCATCTAATATCTTGGAGGAAACAAATTATCTGGACCTATTTCAGTCTAGTTTCAGTGCCGAACAGAAAATAAAATATCCTTGATTGCCCTCACTGTTCAATTCAATGAAGGACATGGGGAACAATATTCTATTGATCCTCTTGGAGGGCTCTGTGGAATTCGGTACTATTTATCATGGTATCTTACCAGACATGTTCTGTCAGATCATTCTGGGGAGGCATTGTGTTACATTGATTCCACTCTTAACTGCTGGGGCACTTCCAAAGTGTCTAAACATTGAACTCTTTCAAACATTACGGGACTCCTGTTCAGCCCTATGGCTGTTAAGCATAAGCAGGCCTGTAGCTTGGCCTTTAGGGACCATGGGGCAGAAAGTACATTAGGGGCCCTGGGGCCAATTCTAGGGCTCGGTAGAGCAGAGCGTTTGCACGCTCCTGAGTCCTACCGCATGCCGCAGGTGCCATTCCGGACTCCCCTGAATAAAGCAAATTCTGCCTATGCTCGAGCCCCATTTAAATGAATGGAGCTTGTGCATGCGGTGGCGTGGTGGCACACGTGCACCATGGGCGCACATCCCATTACTTCCTATGGGATGTGCCGTCCCTTCCTCCCCACGCGGCCCTCAGCATATGCTGAAAGCCACATAAAGCGCGCCCACGTATGACACAGGCACACTGTAATTCCACCCCAACTATTCCACAGTCCATTTTCCCATGTCTGGATAACAGATTCTCTGAGCTGGGGTGCACCACTTTCAGCAAGTTCTGTGGGAGAAGAACTCCCAAGGCTTATATAAAGCAGGTGCGTGGGTGGTTGCATGTGTCAAATTGGCCTTTTCTATGCCACTGGACAACGTTTAGTGTTTGATTGTGATGCTTACAAAGATTCTAAAATTAGCCCTTAAACCTGGAAGCAGAAGCCATGCCTTACAGGTGTCATGAATATGCTGATGACACTCAGAAATACCTTCTCCTGTTGCCAGAATTGTCTGGGATTGTGCAAGTGCTGGACCAGTGTCAGGGTGCTAGCATGGACTTGATTAGAGTCAATAATCTAAAGCTGAATTATCATAGTACAGAAGTTGTGTAGATTGGTGATTCCCTGGCCTGGGAGTTGGATAAATGGTCTATCTTGAATGGTTGCACTCCCTCCAAGGAAGTTTGTTTGCACTGCCAGAGTACTCCTAGATCTATCTTTTAGTGGTCACCAAGATTAACACTTCCGTTTGGAGTGCTTGGCACCAGCATTGGTTGGTCCACTAGCTACAGCCTTTTATGGACACAGTAGCCATAGTAGTCCATGCACTGATAACTTCCCGACCAAACTACTGAAAAATTATTATCTTTTTGTAAAAAAAATCAAAATCCCCCCCCCCACCTTCACTGAATTAGGCTGCCTTTTGTACCAGAGGTGAGCCTTAGAACAAAGTCCCTGGGCAAAGAGACTACAGGAAAGTTAAGTCATGAGCAGGGTAAAGAGTACTGTAGCATTCATTCATACACTGAATAATTGTGGCAGATTCAGTTTTAAATACTTTGATCTGGCACTATCACATCTGGTTTCATGCATGGTACTTTCAAATTCATTATACAGTGTCAAAGCATCATTCTTTCTCATCTGTATTTGATACAGAGCTTACATTATAATGGTGTACAGATTGAGGATAACTGAATTACCGACTAAAATACAATCATGAGTGCCCTTGCTTAAATGTAGCCATTACCTATATTTTAGAGACAGCTAGAACTAAAATTATAACTAAATTGAGGACAATTTGATTTTCACATGATGCAAATCTTAATTTCCAGTTAGATTGTTATCTGTTTATCTGCTTAACCATGACTCATAGAAGTCTTTATTGTCTCATACATACCCTATTTGATTTTAATTCAGATTACTAATAAGAAGATTCTGGAATGTGGTTCTGGCTAGAATCTGTTCCCTGCTCCCCCCCCCCCCCTTTAAGAAAGTTGTGAGCAACAAAATGTGTAGCCGTATAAACACATTAAGAGAATATGATAAACAGTACTGAGTATTTGCTGAACAACTCTACAAATGCAGATCATAATATTTTATTGCCTTGTGACTAAGGCCACTGTCATATTCATTAGTGTTCTACCCTGCACTGCATGCCTGTTGCTCCTCAGGGTGCAAATAAAAACTTTGCTAAGCCATTAAAAGGAATTAAATACAAGCTGCTGTAAAAGAATATGGAAAATACAAAGAGAATCATACATGAAGCAAGATAGATGATCTAGATTTTTAATCAATGTACTTTAAAAGTTTCTCTTCTGCTGACAGTATTCCACATGGTGAAAGTAATTCAGTGGAAGGCGATCTCTGTATGTATTTTATTTGTATGCCGCCTTTCTCCCAGCTTAGATTCAAGGTGTCTCACAAAAGCTGAATAACAACAGTCCTATAGTATATCTTACTACACCTCTGAATAAGTTGAAGAGAAACAGGGGATCATATGAGTATTCAGAGGACCAGAGAATACTGGGTTGGGACAGAGAGGAGGAGCGGGATTGTGGAGTGTTTGTTTAGTGGAGCTAAGATTTTCCATACTAGGACATTCAGTATTCCTATCCTTCCATCGGTTATGAAATCACTATGTGGCCTTAAGAAAGCTTCTCCATTTGAATTCTAGTAAGTATAAAGGTAATGAGTGGTACATCACCATGTTTTTTAATTCATCAATGCCATTTCATTATCACACATTTCCCTTCTTGAACCCCCTTTGATGGGCTGTTGTCCATGCAGCATGTGAAGTTCTTTTTTTTAAATGACTACTCTGTTATCAAGATATAGCACGGATTTGATAAAATAGTCAACAATATCTAAAACTGCTCAAACCGTTATATTTGTGCTCAGATGATCTCTCGCCACCTCCCTTTGCACAAATTAGCACTTCCATTTGGGACAATAATATCAGTGGAGATAACAACATGCATAAAATGCTGGATGGTTTTTCCCCCCCCTCTCTGTTGACAAAGACATTATTTATGAATGTATTGCTCCAGTGTATCCTCTGGTGTTAAAGATAGCCTCAGAAACATATATCACAAGCATTATTCACATTTTCCCCTTCATCAGCAAATGTAGTCTTTGTAAATATTTTTCACTCCATAAAATCAATCTACTTTTACTCACAGCATAGAATATTTCTCACAATATTTCCTTGTCAACATTTTTTTAAAAAAACAACAACAATGTCAACATTCTAAATCAATACATGTTAGCAAGGGAAGACATGGATAAATAATTGTCCTTTTCTACACTCCCTCCCAATCCTCCTATCCAAATCTGCAGATGTATGCTCATTAGAAGAAAGAGAACTCCCTGAAACGGCATAGGTATACTTGTATTCGATATGGAGCCTCCCTCCAGAAGGAAAGTTTAAGCATGCACCCACACAAATAACTGAATAAAAACTACACAATCCATCAATATGATACATAAAGTCTTCCAGATTGTATACACCAAGTTTCCTTTATAAATAGAAGGCTAGATCCCCTGGGAAATCTTCCCATGTAAGCCATTTGGAAAATGCAAGATGCCTCCCTTGCCCAGCTTTATTTAATTTCCAACAAATTTATGCTGAACTCTGCAGTGCATTATCTGCAAAGGAACTACACCAGTGTGTGCATACAGGGACATCGTGTGCTGATGGGTCAACCATATATCCTGTGCTGTAAGTGTGAAAACGGATTAACCTGAGCCTGGGATTGTTAGGGCTTAGTCCAGAAATCTATTTTTCATTGCCAAGGCTCAGCCAACAAGAATATTAGTAAAGAAGGCAGGGGAAGCATCCTTTCACTTACCACTGAAGAACTGCAACAGCCTTCTGTGCTGTGGAGCATTTGCACTCAAGGCATTGCATTGGGCATCAGACAGTGAAACTAGATTGACTAGCTATATAATTTGAGCTCAGTGAAGCATAGTTAGTGAAGAAATGGCATAAACAGTGCTAAGAAAATGAGATTCATATGCAATGATGAATGGTGCATTATGGGCATATCCCAGGCAGGAAATTCAGTGAGGTTCATTTGCAACAGCTTCTATATCCAGGAGCAATAGGGAATTTGTTTATTTGTGTTTGAACAGGAAAAACTCATTTTTATTTGCCATTACAAATGAGTCTTATCAGAATTGTTCCAATTTCAGGTATGTTTGCTGATGTTAAGGGTTCTACAAAATATTCAGTTTCATGCCGGTCTCTGCAGCATATAGGACTGCATATGAAAAATGGATTATAGTGGCATACAGCAGGATGAACAACTCCTGTGTCTTTATGTCATCCAAGCTCTTTCAAAGACCACTTGAAGGAGTCAAGATTTTCACACTGTGACCCATAACCTTGGTACTCTCTGTTAAGCAGGTACACTGTCAAACGGTAAGCCATCCTTTCTGGAGATTCAAAAAGGTGCAATGGCTAAAAGGTTAGGAGAAAACTTTCTCTCTCTCCACCCACCTCCACTCCACCCCATGTGTGAACCCACCAAATTACGAAAACTTTATTTGAACCCAAATGAATTTATATTTTTAAGGTAGAATTCACAGCAATGTATTCTGCCTAAGGGAAGAAATAGGCCCCTGAATAAAACTATCAATGTGCCAAGAACAAACCCAAAAAAGGCTGATTAGACCATTTGGAGCTAATTGTTGTTCTAATTGTTTGTTTTTAATTTAAAAAATACATGTTCATAAGGTTGGGAGTACCCTGTGCTCTTGTTTTATTGTTCTCTTCTGCTGTGCCCATGGATTTATATATTCTCTTGTGATTGTTATTGCACTTTTCTCACTGAATACATATAGATGCCAACCCAAGCACACAGTGTTCAGTCTTCAGCTACCATTTAAAATTGTGCAAGGAGATTTGTAATGATAGAGTAGCTACACATAGCCCTGTGTGTTGAAAAAAGCATTGCTCCTTTCTGCTTGCTCATGACTCTGTTTATGTGTGTCTATTGTATTTGTCTTTCATTTTCTTTTATTTCTGTGTATTTTATTATGTCCAGTTTCTTCTCCCACACCCACCCTGCTGCTCACCCCTACTCTAGTAACAGTGATTAGTTTGGATATATTTTTCAGTGATAGGACTGTGGCAGGCAGGGGGTAATTCTTTTCTGTCCTGGGGGCAGTGTTATTCAACATCTTTATCAATGACTTGGATGAAAGAATGGGGGGCATATTCATCAAATTTGCAGATGACACCAAATTAGGAGGAATAGCTAATACTCCAGAGGACAGGACCAAAATTCAAATGACCTGAATAGACTATAAAGCTGGGCCAAAGCTAACAAAATGAAATTCAACATGGAGAAATGTAAGGTACTGCACTTAGGGCAGAAAAATAAAATGCACAGATATAGGATGGGGGACACCTGGCTGAATGAAACTATGTGTGAAAGGGATCTAGGAGTCCAAGTAGACCACAAGTTGAACATGAGTCAACAGTGTGATGTGGCAGCTAAAAAGGCTAATGCAATTTTAGGCTGTATCAATAAAAGTATAGTGTCTAGATCAAGAAAAGTAATAGTACCAGGATATTCTGCTTTGGTCAGGCCCCATCTGGAATATTGTGTCCAGTTGTTGGCACCACAATTCAAAAAGGACATTGAGAAACTGGAGCGTGTCCAAAGGAGGGTCTGGAAACCATGCCCTATGAGGAACAACTTAGGGAGCTGGGGATATTTAGCCTGGAGAAGAGAAGGTTAAGAGGTGATACGATAGCCCTGTTTAAATATTTGAAAGGATGTCATATTGAGGAGGGAGAAAGTTTGTTTTCTGCTGCTCCAGAGACTAGGACCAGAGTAATGGATGCAAACTCCAGGAAAAGAGATTCCACCTCAACATTAGGAGGAACTTCCTGACAGTAAGGGCAGTTCAACAGTGGAACACACACCTTCAGAGTGTAGTGGAGTCTCTTTCCTTGGAGGTCTTTAAACAGAAGCTGGATGGCCATCTGTCAGGGATGCTTTGATTGAGAGTTTCTGCATGGCAGGGGGTTGGACTGGATGGCCCTTGTGGTCTCTTCCAACTCTACGATTCTATAATTATATGATTCCATTCTACATCTTTTATATAGAGGTGGTAATTATGTGGCCCTCCAGATGTTATTAGATTATGATTCTCAGCATTCCTCATTATTAGTTTTGCTTTGCTGGGATAATGAGACATGCAATTCAACAGCATCTGGAGAGCCTCATGATATCTACCCTTGATTTAAATGTATGCTACATTAAAACATAATGCATTTATGAACAGATACACATGTACATAGAATTATAGAGCTGGAAGGGACCTCAAGGGACATTAAGTCCAACCCCATGTATACATGCATATTTATGCAATATTTATACACACCCTATATATTGTTGATAACACTACTCAATATCTTATGAAAGCTGTTTACAGTGATTATGTGGTCTATAAAACACTATGTGGCTTAGGACTATGCTCTCCCTGTATAAGGCTGCCTGGGCCTTGAGATCCTGAGGAGGGGTCTGTCAATTGTACCATAAGTGATTTTCTCTAAGTATCCAAATTCTTCATCTTTGTGGTATCTTGACATGGCTGCAGTAAAGCAATCCAAGCAAACATGAGTTCATCAAAGACCTGGCAGTTACAATGAAAAATTATATTTTGCATTCAAATGAATTATAAGAACTACAGCTGCCTGTATATACAACTACAGCTGCCTGTATATACAACATCCTACTGTTCACCTTTAATCATAGAATAGCCAAACTGAAACCTAATCTCCTCCAATATTTCATATCTTCTTTCATACTTAATAAACAAACATTTTCATAGTGCATGAAGGGAAGAAAACATACAAGTGAAATTCTATGTGAGAATTTGGGATATGTGTTGTCAAAATAATTTGGAACATTTCATTATTAAATACATATTATTACTCCAAAGGACAATATTCACATAATAACCAACACTTTGTATTGGGCCCAGAAGCTGATTGACAGCCAGTGAAGAGATTTTAATATTGGTGTTATATGGTCAAATCTAGATGTTCCAGTGACCAATCTGGCTGTAGCATTTTGAACCAACTGAAGCTTCCGAATTTGGTACAAAGGTAGCCCCATGTAGAGTGCATTACAGAAATCTAAACAAGAGGTTACCAGTGTGAGTACCACTGCGTCAAGGTCCTTTTGGTCCAGGTAAGGACACAGTTGGCGTATCAACCCAAGTTGGTACCAAACACTCCTAGCCGTCGCATCTACTTGAGATGACAACTGCAGAGATGTATCTAGGGGTATTCCCAAACTGTGAACTTCGTCCTTTAGGGAAAGTGTGACCCCATCCAGGACAGGTTGGAAAACTTACCCGCTTGGGCCTAAGGATCCTATTGCTAGTAGCTCTGTTTTCTCTGGATTCAGTCTGAGTTTGTTTTCCCTCATCCAGCCCATTACCGACTCAAGGCAGACAGTTATCTTTGGTCACCGCAAGAGTTGGAAGCATAGACAAACATATTTGGGTGTCATCAGAGTGCCAATAACACCGCACCCCATGCCTCCGGATTGGGCTTCACGTAAATATTAAACAGCATGGGGGGACAGAATGGCGCCCTGAGGGATGCAGTATGTCAGCTCTCTTTTACGACAGCAGCTGTCCCCCAGCCTCACCATCTGGAATCTAGCCGAGAGGTAGGAATGGAACCACTGGAGTCCTCGATACCTAACTCTCTCAGGATACCATGGTCTATGGTATCGAATGCCACTGAGATATGCAAGAGCACCAGCTGGGTCACACTTCCCCTGTCAATGCCCAGACAGAGATCATGGTGTCAACCATATTCTCATCAACTGTCAAGAGCCACAAATCCTGCTCCTGGTAAGTCAGGAATACCATTGCTTTTGATCACATGCTAGAATGTTCCTAACACTAAAATAAATATTATTTAATGTGTTCTCACAAGACCATTTTATCCCCCAGTACTGAAGGGGGGGGGGGGAATTAACATAGCTGTTGCTTCTTGCAATGGTTGCAAAATAGAAAAATAAATAAATCATAAGTATTATGCGCTGCTAAAACCAATGCCATTTATTGCCAGTCATAACAATAGCTAAGATAAGATTTCATTCTCACTAGATGGTAAACTAAGCTTGAGGGGTATGTGGACATGACTGAATACTTCTGTGAAGAGAGAATAAGCAAGCACATAGAAATTAGATGTCAGGTTGAAGGGTTCTAGCCTATCATTTTTTTTCTGCCAATTAGCTTTATAGAGTGTTATTGGTGGAGATGTATATATGGCAAAATTATGATCTTGCATGAACAGTTACCACCTGCACAGCTCAAGCAATACTGGTGGGATACAAACCGCCACTTTGCGGCGTTCCCCCGCCGGCGCCATTTGCTCCGCGAGGGAGCCGCAGCATCCAAACCGCGCGGCTCCCGCGCGGAGCAAAAAAGAAGCTCCATTTCGGAGCTTCTTTCTGTGGCGCACGGATGACGTAGCGAAGCGCCAAGGGCGCATTCGCTACGTCATTAGCGCCACGACACGTCTGGACGCTATGCGTCCAGTACGTAAAGATGGCGCCGGCCATGTAGAAGGGCCGGCGCCATCTTGTACGTATTGTATACGTACTAGGGTTAGGGGGGTGCGGAAGCACCGCCCCTTCCTAACCCTAGTACGTATACAATACGTACTATATGGCGGTGTGTATCCCGCCACTGTATCACTTTAGTGACAACAAGGCCCAAGAGAGTATAAAGTAAAGCACGTTGTCCACTGACCTTTCAGCCCTTGTCTTAAAAATATCCATGCAATATATCTACCAGGTGTGCCAGGGAATTAAAATTCATAACCACTCTGAGTACAAAAGACATTGTATTAGAATGAAATCTTAAGAGTCTTGGATCATTACTTGCAATTTCCTCCTGGTCAATATATTAGCCATGTTGTAAGTAATAAATGCTCCATGAGTTCACCACTAGCCTAAGAGTATTTGCACTTGAATCAAATTGTTCCCTGCATATTGCAGAAAGTAAACTACCATGCTGTTCTCTACAACAAAGAGTCTTCCGCAACTTGAGGATTTGCAATTTCAAACTCCCACATAAACAGTAAGTTGTGTTAAGACTCATCTATATAGCCATGTGTAAAATCAGCAGACTCAATAAAAACAATAAACATAATGAAATTGTCTCTTGGTTTACAGGAGCAATTTTGCGGGAGGACTATACAAAACAAGGCTCAATTTACTGGTCTGAAACATTTTTGTAATCCCAGTTAGAATAGACTCATTTAATACATTGTCACTGTTTCTCTAAACCCTGTTAATTCAGTCAGTCTGTCTAGTTAGAGCTATCAATACAATTTAGTCATACTCTCCTGAGGACTAGCTTTAAATATCCCAAAATTAAAGGGTTTTTTAAAATTATTATTCTGTGTTTACTGTCTCCAGTTTCTAACAGCACATTAACAATTTAACTACCTTGGTCTATCTAGAATTAGTATTCATTATTGCACAACAGAACTTCCATATTCAAAGGCAGTATATCTGTGGTCCTGATGAACTCATCACTGTACCTGCCCTGAAACAGCGTCACTACAAAGCTGGTGGGGAAATTAAATGGCAGACATTTCCCAGATCCAATCACCCGTGGAGGTGTCAATGCAGTGGCAGGTTTTTGTCCTGACAATTGTGTAAACCTTGAAAATTCAGGCCGGTTGAGGGATTCTTGAAAGTTTAGAAGGCTGGCTGAGTGATTCTTCGAGTTGTGATTTAGGAAGCAATTTGAGAGCCAGAGAATGAGTCAAAAAGTAACTTTTTTGAAACTATAGGAACACAAGAATCCCTCTACAGCTTTATTTTCTGTTCTGGCCTTATAAGCTTCCCAGAAAGACAGTTTGTCTACTGCTACTACTGAACTTCCTCTGCAGTGCACATCAGCAAGAATACTGCACAATTTTTAAAAGGAATTGTTTCCAAAACCAGAATAAAGATGTGGCCCAGTACATTTGCCCAGAGCTCTCCATGATCTTACTTAGCAACCTAAGAAGGTGGAAGCTGAAATGCTTTGTTTAAGGGTTTTTTTTTCCCAGTTCTGTTTGCTAGTCACTTTAATAAATACATAAGTATTCAGCGCATACAAAAATTAAATTGTTCTTGAAACATGGTCATACTGTATTGCTTATCCCCACACCATACCAGCATTTTCCCCCCATATGAATCAGAGTATCTGGACTGGGGGGAAAAGTATTTGCTTTCAGCAGTTCAATCTTCCCACACCACCTCCTGGCAATGTTGAATAACTCTTTTAAACAGAAAGTTATTGTTGTTGCTATTATTATTAGCATTAAGGGGCTCCTTTGGAAACTTGTCCCATTGTTCAAATAAACCACCCTCAGCACCAATTGACCTTAACATTGCCCAGCTGTTTGACAGTCAATTATCTACTGAATTCCCTTCAATAGAACCCTGTTGCTGAAATTACTAATCCATCAGTCAGGCAAGTGAGTTTAATAGCACTATGCAGGCTTTTCTTGCGCACTTAGGAAGTAAGGGGAGAGCCAGAGAATGAGTCGAAGCAATGCTTTACACTCCCTCATATGAAATATCAGCAAATATCAGCAAATGACTGTACCTGGGAATTACTTTCACTTGGATAATTTCCAACAGAAGATGACTTTTAAAAATGAGTACATGAAAACAAACAAATAAAGCCTGATTTGATAGTGATATTTGCACATGGTGAACTGTGTGCTTCCTATCTCTCCAGTCAACCCCTAACTAGAACATACATTTTTTAAAGGTGGGAATCAACCTGCTTATAATTAACCAAGTTCTCTATTCACTTGGGATCTTTGTAAAGTCCTGGAGTTTGGATACTATTCCTACACTTATTTTGACACTTCTCCAGTAATCCCCTTCTCCTTATGTTTGACCAGGAAACAATATGGGAGCTTCTCTTCAGCTGGTTCTCTGAGCAATAGGCAGGATCAAAGCCTTGGCAACACACACTTTCCAATGTCACTTCTGCCTGTATGGCAAAAAGGATCCCAGACGAAAAACAGAAACATTTAAACACAAGCTCACGAGGTCTTTATAGAGTTTTGATTTGCTTTAGCAACTCAATCTTTTGCCAACTTACCTTAACCAAAGATGACATTGATTTGGAAAACCTTCATTAAAAACCTCACCAGTACTTGGCTGCCTCAGTATGAAAAAGTGTAACAAAATCATCATAGCTTAAATTGACATTCGCTCTGCAGTGGGTGTTCTAGTGGCCATTTAGAAAAAAGTCATTCATGTACAGTATTAAGCTGCTGCATGTGTACTCATGAAGCTATGCATATGAGCCTTGTATTGTCTTCGTGGAGAGTAGCTTTCCACCAGCATGACTGAATACCATTTGGATATTCATCTTATCTCCCAAACACACCAAGGAGTAAGCCAACATTTTAGATCGGGATAGGGAATAGTAAGCATATGTTTGCAAGAGAACTGATTTCAAATGGGAAGTTACATAAAATGTCTGCTTGGTTCAATAGTGTAGTCAGGTATAGTGTTGGCATGTACAATAAGAGTATAGTTAAGAGAAATATTAAATAGCATCCACACATGTTTTTACAAATGAGTTTTCTTTGAGATCCTGATCTGTCGAAAGTGAACTATATATGTGAAGGATCTCATTTTTAGGACAAAGAATACTATCCTTGAGAAATTATGCGGAATACATAATATGTTCACAGCATTATGATCTTGACAAATCTGCATTCCTTTTTACAAGCTTTGTTGATATCAGTAGAAGTAAGTTGAACTAATGAACATGTCATTCTGATTTTCACACCCCAGACACTGATATGATATCTCTGAAAAAGAGAAATCCAACTGAGAGAAGTAATCTCTGTCCAATACTTCAACAAAGCTAGATTACATTATATTACTTTCTCAACAGTGCAAACACAAAACTAGTAAGATGCTTTGGAGGTTTCAAAATAACCCACTGCATTTGCATCTAATTAAGATAAAACTGATGGAGTCATTAAGCTCTGAAATATGTGACATCTTCCAATTTACTGTGGTTCCCAGGTCTAATTGAGAAATGGGCCTTTGCTGTGCTATTTGTTCATAACATAAATCTGATAGTATCTCTCTAGATAGACACTTGTTTCTCAGACAAATGTTTCTTCTTCATCATCTCAAATAGCAATTAAGAGAATGCTGTCAATTTTGTCTCCATGGAAATACTAACAGTTCTTCAGTTCAGGTGCCTAGCTATCTATGAACAAAGTAGCCATCATGAAACTAGAAGAAAGGTAAGAAAACAATGCAACCATCCCAGATGTCATTAGATATCTAATAGTCCAGTTGGGTACAGAGCACAAACGTAACAAGTAAGTAATTATTTTTGTGTGTTCTGGAAGCAGACAGCAATACTATCATACTTGGAGAACTAAAAAATGTGTAACTTTTGTGACATTTTTAGGCAAAACTGAATTTTGCTTCTGTTTATTGATCACATAGCTATTGATTCGTTTAATCTGCTAGTGGAAATACCACCTAGGGCACAAGGGAAACACTTCCATAAAACAGTACTCCAGTGGGAGTTTCAATTTCCTCCAGTCACTAGGTTTCACTACTGAATTGACTTTCATTTTTTTTAACCCACTTGGGTCCAAAACACACTGCAAAAATAATCCAGTTGGAGGCCGTTTTAACTGCCCTGGCTCATTGCTAGGTAATTCTGGAAACTAGTTTTGTGAGCCATATAGCATTCTCTGTCGGAGAGCTCTGGTGCCACAATAAACCACAATTCCCAGGATTCCCTAGCAGTGAGCTAGGGCAGTTCAAGCGGTCTCAAATTGGATTATTTCTGCCATGTATTTTGGACCTTAGTGCAACATCTACAATTAATGTCCAGCTTTACAAACATAATGATGGCTATGTGGCTTCTATGGTAGGTATTTTCAAAGTCAGTATATTTTGACTAAGGCCATATAGAGAGTGCTAAAAGTTAAAGCCAGACTTTTGCCTACAAGAGAAATTGTGTGTATGTATGTGCTTTCTTATACTTAACAGGTGGTTTTTCCAGTTCCTTCATACAGCATACTGCACCTAGTATTCACTGCCTGTCTCTCCTCCAAGTATTAACCAGGACTGACCCCACTTAGATCCAAAACACACTGCAGAAATAATCCAGTCTGAAACAGCTTTAATTGCCCTGGCTTAATGCTAGGTAATTCTGGGAACTGTAGGGGGTTTTCTTAGACATTTAACCTTCTCTGTCAGAAAGCTCTGGTGCCATAATAAACTACAATTCCCATGATTCCCTAGCATTTAGCCAGGGCAGTTAAAACAGACCCAGGCTGGACTATTTCTGTAGTGTGTTTTGGACCTTAGTTTCCAACATCAGACAGGATCTGTTGTCTTTGGGGTATTCAGGAAAAAACCTGTAAACTGATTCCTTAAGATCTTTTTTCATTTCAATGTACAGCTTCCGTTTTGTAAATCAATCTGGTGGCACAAAGGCCATGATAACTTCAGACACAAGAAACTACCAATTCACCAACTAGATTTGGACTGGTTTATTCCTTTACTCCCTAATTTTTGGATCATGATGCCCAGTTCTAGAAATACTAAAAAGTTCACCATGGTTGTGGTGTTGAAGGTGCTATTCACTCTCAAATTTAGTTTCTCAAGAAAGTTTCATGATTACAAAGATGTTATAGGATCAGTTGCGTCTACAGTTGCTGCCAATATTTTAGACAAAAATAAATCAAGAAAGAAGAAGCAAAGTATTTTTTTCAAGTTTTACTAGAGTTGAGATGTGGAGACCTGGCAGGCAGAATCAGAAAACCTGGGGAAATACAACAGCCTTTCCCCCATTATTTTCCTTTTTTGCTTTTTGCTTTCCTTTTCTTTTTTCTTTTTTGGAAAAATTAAAAAAAAAAAGAACTGTGTAATATTTTCTTGTAGAATGATGAATAAAGCATTTAAGGCATGCTGTTCACGTATTTACTGCCCTCGTATTCACTTACATTCACTTACATTTCTAAATGTATGTAAGTGGAAGAATTTTCAGTAAGACTATACTAGTTCCTCCACATTTGCAGGTTTGACTTCTGTTGATTTGATTATTCACGGATTTTATTAGTATGTTCTCTCAAGGAATATCTAAGTCCTCCAGTGCAACTCTGCGGTCAATTTTAACCAAAAGTTGCACTGAAAGACCCAGAGATTCCTAGAGAGAACATTCCACTAGGCATTTGTAGCTCCTCCAGCACAATTCTATGGCCACAAAATTGCACTGGAGGACCTAGAGAATAGAATCATAGAATCATAGAGTTGGAAGAGACCACTAGGGCCATCCAGTCCAACCCCCTGCCATGCAGGAAATCCAATTACTAGATTACTAGAGAGGTGTTCTCTCAGGTAAAAACATAGTGTTATTGTTATTTGCAGTTTTTCCACATTAATGAGGATCCTGTGCCCCTAACTTCAGCAAATGTGGAGGGACAAGTGTATATATAATTTCAGAACATTATAATTTCTGGTTTTGGCTTCCTTTTCTTAGTTCTCTTTAAGGGAATGAATGTACTATGTATGCTCCACACTATGGAGAACAGGTGGAGATAAAACAATTTTCTTTGTTTTACTATTGTTGATGGCTTCTTGTTCATATGGAATTTTTTATTCTTTTTTTAGCTTATTCCAAAAAACTGGCAAAAGCAATGTGGTTTCTTATAGTTCAGGCATGTTTTTAATTTCAGGGCCTTGTAGTTCCACTCATAAAAAAAAAATAAAGTATCATCATCATCATCATCATCATCATCATCATCATCATCATCACAATCATCATCGTTGTCATCAATATTTATATCTATTCTTTCTCCCAAAATTGGGACTTTAGGTGGCTTGCAATTTAAATCATACAGAAAGTAAACTTAACATACTCTTAATGAGGTGCATTTTAATTTTTAATTGGACAAGGTTACGGACAAGGAGTAGCGCAGTGGTTAAATGCCTGTACTGCAGCCACTCACTCAAAGCCATAAGGTTGTGAGTTCAATACCATCAAAAGGGCTCAAGCTCAACTCAGTCTTGCATCCTTCCAAGGTGGCTAAAATGAGTACCCAGAGTGTTGGGGGAAATTAGCTTACACTTGTAAACCACTTAGACACTACTAGTTCGGTATGAAGTGGTATATAAATGAAGCTGTTTGTTTGTTTATATATAATCTATTTTATGTTCCCAATGTAGGGAAGTGACTTTCACACTGCAAGGGGTGCTAATAATGATTTTTTTCTGATTTTTTTTCCACACCTTCAAAATTTCTGGAAATTTTATCTGTGTATAGTTGAATTGCGAATTTTAAAATAATTTCACTTGAAAAGCCTTCTCTAAATGTAACTAATAACACTGCTTTGTTGTTTCACACATTTTAAAGACCTTTTTAAAGTGGTTATACTCCTTTCAGTTGCTTTAAGTGATTTTATTCCTTTGAACTGTTTTAAATGAAATGTTTTGTGGTCTCTATACTGCCTGGGGATATGTGGATGAGAAACTAGTTTCCCTGTATGTTGCTCCGTAGCACCCTCTCAAACTGTTGATTCAGCAGTTTAGTAGAAAACCATAACTAAGGGGCAGTACACACTGGCTTTTTGCACTGTACCAGCACCAATTCTAGGCTTAGGGACCACACGGCAACTGCACGATCCCTAACCCTAGCATGGCACAGCAGCATAACAATGGCGGCGCCCTGTTTACACAGGCGCCACTTTTGTTATGTGAGCACCGTGTGACATCCACACATTGCCATGCGGCGCTTATGTCACAAGTGCACCATTGGTGCACCTGCAACATCACTGCGGCACCAGAAAAAGAACCCAATTTTTCCAGGTTCTATTTCCTCCTCAGTGACGGTGCGCCGTTTGGGGGGCTGTGCCATCCATGCAGAGGAAACTAGGCCACTGACAGGCCGCCATTTCCCGGTGGTCTATCCCGAGCCTAAGAAAAAGGCCAATTGCCACAGAAAATGGTAACCAAAAATAGCAGACAACTGGAAATTGGAAACAGCAATAAAAAGCTGTAAGCAGTATTGCAGGCCCCCTACAAAGTTCCTATGTTTAGAAGATAGCATAGGACCAAAACCTGAGATTCCATGGATTACCCTAAAGACTGGATGTGAGAACTGATTGCAATGAAACAGGACAGTTTCTTGGTTTGTTACATTTTGATTCCTCTTCCTGTCAGGAAGTTCTTCCTGTTTAGCTAGAATCTCTTTTCTTATAGCTTGAATCCTTTGCTCCATCATATCCTAGTCTCCAGAGCAGAATAAAACAAGCTTCATCCATCCTCAATATGATATCCCTTCAAATATTTAAGCATGGCTATCATGCCACTCCTTAACCTTCTCTTCTCCAGGCTAAACATGCACTGCTCCCTAAGTAGGGCATTGTTTCCAGACCCTTCACCATTTTGGTCAACTCCTTGGATACGCTCCAACTTCTTGACAATCTTCTTGAACTGTGATGACCAAAATCGACCACAATATTCCAGGTGATATTTGACCAAAGCAGAATAGAGTGCCTAGAGTGCCACTATTACTTCCCTTGATCTAGGCACTATACTCCCACTGATGCAGCCTGGAATTGCATTGGCTTTCTTAGCTACTACATCACATTGCTGACTCATGTTCAACCTGTGATCGACCAAGACTCCCAGATAATGCATGCACACACAGAGCTCTTGCAGCCATGTCCAGTGGGAGTATTCTCTTCTCATCTGTAAAATTAGTCAAAGTCCAGCTCTCAGAGCTTTCAAAAACTTCAGACTTTCTTAGACTTGGTCTCACCTTTGAGGTGTGTGGTGCTCTGATGCTGCTTTATTAAAATCAACCTAGACAGTATTTTTTTTTTTTGCTCTATGAAAATTAATGTAGACAGTACACTTTCACTTCATGCATTAGTTCTCAGTCATGTCTTTCCTAGCAATTTGGGTTGCCATACACTTTTAACAACATTGCACTTGATGAAAGGATATAAGCCCCCACCTAAATATTTGTTCCATTATAAAGACCTGAGCTAAACTCTTCTATTATACATGAAGCGGCAGAGGATATAGCTGTGCCTAGAAAGGAAAAAGATGTCCTCCAAATGGCTTGCAACATGTTGCCAACAAATCAAAAGCGAATTCAATAAACGTCAGCCACTCTTGCTGTTAAAAGAGTATATATCTTAAAGGAATAGCAGGCACACACAGAGAGTTACATCAAAGCCCCAGTGCAGTTAATTTGTCGGGCTGCCTACACTGAATTATTCCATGCAGGATTTTTCATACACAGTCAAATATCCTTACAAATACGGCAGCAGTGGGTTATTAAAAAAAATCTGTATAATCTGTGCCAAAACACACACAGTTTTATCACCTTATAGTTCTTAGATCTATATATATTTGAATTACATTGTTAGCAAGGAGGGGACTATATGTGAATCCAATGCATACAGATCAATCTCCAAAGATTCAAAAGCAAACTAAAGATTCAAAAGGAACTTAATCTTTGAAATTATTTCTAGTCAGTCCCTTGACATCAGAAAACTCTAATGTCAGGCTTAGGTGATGGTAAAGGACACAGGGGTTGCATAATGAATTCATTTCTTGTAGGCTGCTGCTTCGTGTCTGCTTCAAGTTGATCCAGGAAATGGCATCACCTTCCAACAGTCCATATAGGGATTGTGTACAGTTCCGAAAATCACAATACAGCATGTACACTTGAGCCTAGGAACATATAAATTTAAATTTATTATTATTATTATATGGAGTTGATTTAGATGAGAGGCTGAAGCTGTTAATGTTTTGGACTATAGAGCCCAGAATCCCACAAACAGCATGACCAAACCAGCAGCTCTTCCAAGTTAAATTTTACATGCTCTTCAGCAACCATGGCAACATCTAGCCCAATGCAAAAAAAAATGACTATTTGAACCAATGAGGTATTTTCCAGGCAGAGACAATTTCCCTAGTCATGTCTTCTGTGAATGGAAATTCTGGGAATGCAATCAGGGTTTAAAGAATCAGACAACCAAAATATTTTTATGAGCAGGGATCATTACACCATCATATTGAAGATGGAGCAAACTTGTTTTCTGCTGCCCCAGAGACTAGGGCATGGGACAAATGGATTCAAACTACAGGAAGCGATTCCACTTCAACATTAGGAAGAATTCCCTCTTTCTGCCTAGCCAAATACTACCCATAATGTCCTGCTTGTCCATCCTGCTCCTCCCTTTCCCTCACTAGCAACTGTGTCAACACTCTACTGGAAAGTGGCTTAATCACAACAGATATCCTCAAGTAGCTCCTGGAAGATGTAATTTCACCAAAAGTTATTGTCATTCTTTTAACCTTTTGAAACATATATGTGCTAGGGGCAACTGGGAAGTTCAGAATGGGGAGCTGGCAGAACCTCACTCCTTTGCTGCTACTGCTGCTGCCACTAGCAATATGAAAAAGATGCAGACTTTCTTCTTTCTCTTTCCTTGCTGCTAGAACATCATCATAGCCAAAAGGTGAGCCCATGACATGTAACAGGAAAGGAATAGCTTGGCAAGACCTTGCAAGGTAGGTCAAAGGAGGCTTGGGAGCAGGCTACTTATTTCTAAAGTTTCTTAATAAAGCCTAGTTTATTTTCTGAGCTAATCCTATGTAGGTTTAAGGGAAGTTACCCACTGATATAAGTCTTGTAGTCTCCAACAAAAACACTGTTAGACAAATATCTTGCCTTTATTTCAGATTCCAAGATTAAGTATCAGTACATTTCTGACTATTATCTGGCTCAATATATATGTAAAATCCATTACTTGCAGTATATGGAGGGGGGGGATTTGTTAATCCAGCTCCCACTCACTATAGTAAGGTCCTCTATGTGTGTATGTGTTTTAAAGAAAGATTCAAAGAACATTTGAAAAGGAAGATGTGGTCAACTAAGTTAATCTGTTAATGCATGAACATGTAAAATGACTAGCAGCTTTATAATGATGTGAACAGTTGGGCATCTTCTCAAAAAAATAATGGGACAAGCTTTGTACCAATTCATATGAGATAATTGGGGGAAGGAGTGGAAAGCCAAAGGTGCAAAGAGACAGAATGGAAACCCTGCAGTGATATGGTAATTTTAGTACCCAATTTCACCCAGGGAGGCAAAATTACTGAAAACTATAAGCCATTGAAAATGAAGGAGCTGTTCACGGACTATACTAAAAGCCAATTTTTAGTACATTGGTGTTGCATCCAAACAAACAGCAAGATCGTAATCATAAAATTATTGTACAAATAAATTGATTTTGTGTCACTTTTCCCTTACGCTTTCATTATAGGTTTGGACAAAAGAAAGGATTCATTTAGTATCATTTTCTTTTTAGTGACAAATTTCTCTTTCCTTCAGTTTCTCTCCCCCCTCCTCTCTCTTTCACACACACTACCTTTTCTCTTTTTATCATAAATAAAAGACAAGTGTAGATGTTTTTGCTCTTCTCATGTGTACATCTAACATCACTAAAACAACAAGATTACTAAAAGAATTTACTTACAAATTCTAGGCTTTTCTAGCCAGTCAGTTGGGACAGTCCTAGTGTTTGTCCATATCCATACTGGTTACTATACAAAAAGTGATTAGTGAATAGGCATAATCAATACATCAACCTAAAACCAAGTGTTAATCCTACCCTAAAGTAAACACATTGAATCAATGGGAACTTGCTAAGTCAACACTTGTGCAAGAGATACCAACTGAAAAAGTTTACTCTAGTTGAGTCTAATTCTAGACCACTAGTGGAAATTGTGCAGTCCTGATTCTACTTTGCAACTTCATCTCCTAGTTGTCTTATTCAGCATAGTCATGGTAAGGAATTGTAGGAGATACAGTTCAAGCACATCAAGCTGCATAATTCCCAGCCCTGTTTTAGAGCATTACAGTTAAAGGCAATGCTAGAGAAGAAATGTTGCTATTGTAGGTTTTCCTAGTAAAAGTCACATTAATTGCAAAGTGAATCAAGGTTTCAAAATCTAATCTAATCCAAAATCTAATCAGAGCTTTCTTCTTTCTTTTTCTTTTTTCTTTTCTTTAAAAAACAAAACAAAACAATCTCTCTGAGACCAGATAAAGAATAATAAGAGCACTCAAAATTCCTCCTGGAATGGTGGATACATGGATTGTGCTAACTGCCTATCCTGACTAAAAGCCAGACAAGCAAGGAGTGAGCTTTTAAATCAGCTCTGTTCCCAACATTAATTGCAAGGTTCATAAGATTATAAGCCAAAATTCAAGTCTCCCTAACTATGGGGCTGTACAAACAGCCATGAAGGAGTGGCCTCCAACTGCCCTTTCTTCAGCTGGATCAGGGCTGCCACAACCTCACACTGCAGCCCCAATCCGGCCTTTTGAGGGCAAAAAAGGAGCTGCAAAAGGGGGCTCCTTTTTGTACTCTTGAAAGGGTGCCATAGCTGCAGCAGCACGGCTATATGACACTCCTTCAGCACTGTGTCATCTGAAAGCAGCGTTGGAGGTGTGCCTATTGTGTCACATGCCATTTGGAGTGGAGTACAGTGTCAGGGTGCCCTGGGGGGTGGAGTTGGGGGGTCTCATCAGGACACAATGCCCCAAACCTGCCCCCAGGCCAGCCTTTCAGGCCAGTCTGGACAAGGCCTATCTTTACTTATTTATTTAGTGAATTTGTATCCCACCTTTTCTCCAAAATGAGATTCTAAACTACATTGAAAAATCAAACATTTTTTATTGTTCAAGGAAAGCTCTTTCAAATATTGGAAGAGGTGGGTATTTGGGTAGTGAAATATTACAAGACACTTAATTTGTAAGGCATCTTGAGACTCACATCTCCTTCTCCTCAGTACTATAAAGCCAGGCTGTGCACTATTGCAAGCAGTGACAAATATCTCAAAACACTGCTACAGCAAAAGTGCATTTTTTTTATACTAGGATTAGAAAAGCCCGTGAGAACAAGCAACATTCCCAGGGAGGATTCTAGTGCTCCTTTTGCCACCATTTAGAGAAGTATGTGTCTTAGCTCTATATTGTCATATTCATTATAATCACCCACCACTGCTAAAAGAATATTGAAAAGACTTCACACACCATGTAAACTGTAAGTATTAGAATAACCACGCCTCCGGATTTTCATCCCACCCACCAATACTGAAATTCTTCCTCTCATTATCCACTGCAACACAGGTTAAATGAGAATAGGGGGCACATGTAGACTTAGGTCCAGGTTAATTGACAATCCATAATCCCTGTAGATACATACCCTGACCCTGAGATCTTCAGTGGCAACTCCCTGGCTCTGGGACTCTTTCTATTGGCAGGTGTGTGGGGGTGTATATATACAGAAAGGCATTTAAGGAATGGGCTTGTAAAGGTGGGGTGATGTATCCTTTTAAATTATAATACTATTTTAATGTTGACATTTTGTAGGTTTTAAAGTATATTGTAATTATTTTAATTTATGAACTGCCTTGAATCTCAATCTTGGGGGAAAGACAGGATATAAATAAAGATAGTAATGATACTAAATGTGCCAATCCTAGTCAGAAGCCTGTGAGTTTTTTTTCCTCACTCTCCCACCAAAGTCTTCCATTCTTCTGCATGTTTTATCATGATGGAAGACAAAAGAGTGGAGCATTCTCACTCACAGCATTGATGAAGGGAACATGAGAAGGAGGGGAAAGCATATTCCATCAGGTAATCTTTAATCTTCTCCTGCCTAGTTTTTGGTGAAAATGGGGAAGAAGAGATCCTCACTTCACATCCTGAAAATGAAGGAAGCAATTCACCAGAGAAGGGTGACAAGAGTGATAATCAGGATCAGAAATGGTATCTTAGGCGGGACACAGACCGCCCAAAATGGGGGGTCTGCCACTGCCTCCATTTCTGCTGGTGGGAAGCCTCAGCTTCCAAACGGCAAGGCTTCCCGGCAGTGGAAAAAGAAGCCGCAAAAAGCAGCTTCTTTTTGCGGTGCGCAAGTGATGCCACAGTGCGCCATGATGTGAATTTATTTGCATTACTTCCTAAACAACGGTGTACAACATACAAATGACCAGAAGGCCTGTCCAATATAGGCCAATACTAAATATTACTAATACGTAATAGTGTCATCTCAGCATTATTAAGTATAATATAGGCGGGTTATAGACTGCCACTTGGGACGTCCGCAGGACGTCCCATTTTAAAAAGGGGGCGTCTCTTCTAGACGCCTCTGGGTCTAATACGGACTCTGTCCGTACAATATGGCGCCGGCCGTTCCACACGGCCGGCGCCATCTTTACATATCGGACGCTGTGCATCTGAACGTGTCGCGGCGCTAATGACGTCGCGGGTGCACCAGAGGCGCCTCGCGATGTCATTAGGGCGCCGCAGAAAGAAGCTCCATTTTGGAGCTTCTTTTTTGCTCCGTAAGGGAGCCGCGCGGTGTGGCTGCAATGGCTCCCTTACGGAGCAAACGGCAGCGGCGGCAGACCGCCTCAAAGCGGTGGTCTATAACCCGCCCTAGAAACAGTAGAGGGAAAATAGGAAACGGAGAGCAGAGAACAGACAAGAGATGGGAGGGGTGGGAACCATTCTCAGGCTAACCGATGGTGGGAATGAATGGATAGAAATGTTTGTTAATGGACTCAGAACCTGGATAAAACACAGCTGATTAATATAGTAACTCTAGATAAGAGCCAGAAAAAGAGCCTTTGTATGATGGAAAACCATGGCCAGCAACTGCAAAAGTTGCTGCCATGTTCTCTGTGGCTCACATCCTATGCTGCTTTGACTACAGCAATTCGCTATCTTTTCCAGGCACTGTGCTGCTTTTTGGAGCTTGTGGAACAAACATTGCCAGCCTTTGGGGAGTCTTTTCAAGACACTGTAGCAATATGATATGCTGTGTAAGAAGCTGAAGGGATTTGCAGCACAGAGCTTCCTGGTGCACATGATGCACACTGTGAGATAGGAAAACCTGTGTCAGCCAAGGGGACCAGTAGAGCAAGCAATACTGAAGAAAAGAGAAAGCAACTCACCTCACTATTGGCCCCAAAAGAATAACTACACAGTGAGGAAAGGATGCAGCCATAGCAGAAGCTAAATTAAAAAGGTGGAAGAAACAAGCAGAAAAGGCAGAAGGCATTGGCTTAGCTTTATAAGCAAACTGGCCTGAGTGGGTGAGCCCATTCTGAACAAGGCTAGAGCTGCCAGGTTGAAAACAGAAGATGGTTTCTGTGCCTTTAAATAATAATAATAATAATAATAATAATAATAATAATAATAATAATAATAATAATAATAA
>NC_056522.1:47700688-47737766 GCF_019175285.1 Sceloporus undulatus | reverse complement strand
ACTTTATTTATATACCGCCCTTCTAAAAACCAGGGCGGTGAACAACAGTTCCAACAATACAACAACAGGTCATACAAAACATTAAAAACAGATTAATAAAAATAATAAAATGTCCATGCCGGCAAGACAGTGCTGACAAGGGGAGGGGGGGAGAGTAGCTGGTCAGGGGTAAGCTTGTTCAAATAAGTGGGTCTTTAGCCCCTTCCTAAATTGGGCTAGGGAGGTGGCTGAGCGGAGCTCGAAGGGCAGCGCGTTCCAGAGGTTGGGGGCTGAGATGGAGAAAGCCCTCCTGGTGGTAGAACTATATTTCGCCTCTGGAACGGTTAACAATAGCTGCCCTGATGATCTGAGTGTGTGGGGCGGATTGTACGGAGAGAGGCGGTCCTCCAGATACCCTGGGCCCAAGCCATTTAGGGCTTTATAGGTAATAACCAACACCTTGTATTGCGCCCGGAAGCGAATAGGCAGCCAATGTAAGTCTTTAAGGACTGGTGTTATATGACTGGCCCTGGCAGTGCCAGTAACCAGACGGGCTGCCATATTCTGAACAAGTTGCAGCTTCCGGGTATGGTACAAGGGTTGCCCCATGTAGAGCGCGTTGCAGAAATCCAAACGAGAGGTTACCAGGGCGTGTACAACCGTTTCAAGGTCTCCCCGGTCGAGGTAGGGACGCAGCTGGCGTATCAGCCGAAGCTGATAACAGGTGCTCCTGACCGTCGCATCCACCTGAGATGTAAGGTGGAGCGACGAGTCCAGGAGCACCCCCAGGCTGCGTACAGAGTCCTTCACGGAAAGCGTGATTCCATTCAGGACTGGTGGAACCACCGCCAACCCCGGACCGGGGGAACCTATCACGAGTACTTCCGTCTTCTCTGGATTCAGGCTGAGTCTGTTGTCCCTCATCCAGCCCATTACCGACTCCAGACAGGCCACGAGAGGAGAGACGCCAATCCCGGTCACTGCATCAGTCGGAGACATAGAGAAGACTATTTGGGTGTCATCAGCGTACTGATAACACCGCGCCCCATGTCTCCGGATGATCTCTCCCAGCGGTTTCATGTAAATGTTGAAAAGCATGGGAGACAGAATGGCTCCTTGAGGGACCCCAGATGTAAGGGCCCTCTCGTCGGAGCGCACGTCTCCCAGCTGCACCATCTGGGACCTCCCGGAGAGGTAGGACCGGAACCACTGGAGCGCAGTGCCCCCGATTCCCACCTCCGCCAGGCGTCCCAGAAGGATACCATGGTCTATGGTATCGAAAGCCGCTGAGATGTCCAAGAGCACTAACAGGGACACGCTTCCCCTGTCCATGCCCAGACGGAGATCATCGACCAAGGCGACCATAGCAGTCTCAACCCCATAACCCGCCCGAAAGCCGGTTTGAAATGGGTCTAGATATTCCGTTTCATCCAAGATCGATTGAAGTTGGATTGCAACTGCCCGCTCGATCACCTTCCCCAGAAATGGCAATAGCGAAATAGGCCGATAATTGTTATGCAACAGGGGGTCGAGGGAGGGCTTTTTTAATAGAGGTTTAACTACGGCCAATTTCAAATTTGTTGGAAATTGCCCATCCCTCAGTGAGGTGTTAATAATCCGCTGTAACAGCAAAGTTACAGCTGGGCCCCCCTGTGCCGCTAGCCATGAGGGACAGGGATCGAGAGGGCATGTTGTCTTCCTAACACTTCCAAGGATCTTGTCCACATCCTCGGTACTGACAGACTCAAACTGATCCAGACTAACCAAGTTCACGGATGCCCTGGATACCTCTACTCTAGGTTCTGCTCTAAGGCTGGCCTCAAGACCTTCGCTTATCCGAGAGATTTTATCCGCGAAGAAGTTGTTAAATTGGACTGTGTAAAAGAGATTTCAGCAGCTCTTGCTTGTCACACAACCAGATAACAGGCAACACCTGCTGGAACTTCTCTTCTGCAGAACTATTAAAGATACAGAGCCATCTCCAGTTTTCACTAAAGCAACCTAACCAGCAACCCTTCCTGTAACCACTGTACCATAGTCATTTGCAGGCAATTAAATGACAGGCTCAGGAACCTTCCCTGCCCCAGTGAGTCCATGGGTAACAGGCTTGATCAGATACTGAGGCAAGCTGGATCTAAGAGGACTGGAATTATCTCCAAAGATGCCAGCCACAGATGCTGGTGAAATGTCAGGAAGAAAATCTTCTAGAACATGGCCACATAGCCCGAAAAACCCACAGAAAACCAAGAGGTGTTACTGTTCCTCAACCAGAGAAGGATGCCACAGATTCATACAACAAGAAGGCTCATAAATGGTGATACTGTTGCTTCGCTAACTGCTTTAGCCCTTAAAGTGAAGGTAGGAGAAGTGTCACTCATGGGCTGCATGAAGCTCCCAAACCTCTCTGTGGCCCCTGAAGCTCCTGGCTGTCAACCACAGATCTCCATGCCCCAGAAAAGGCTTTTGAAAAAAATCACTATAACTTCAGGTGATTTTCTACCCAGGAACTGTACCAAAGGACCCACAAACATGGTAGTTTGTCTCTTTTATCCTCTAGAATCCACAAAACTTCAATCGCAACCTTTATTTTAGCCATAAATTGGCTGGAAATGGTTACCAGAAGTAAAATTCTATCAGATCTGGTGCACCCAGACACACATGTGCAGCCCAGAGGAATGTCACAGGAACCAGAATTAATCTTCACTGCCACATAGTTGATCATTCCACTTTAAAGCCACCTCAAATGATGAAATCTCCAGCCATTCTTTTCCTGAAATTTATCTTCTAGGTTAGAGACCTGGAAGAGGATAACAATTCCCTGAGATTTCAAGTGGTGCCCTGAGATCTGGCAACCATATTTAAACTGGAAAATATGTATTTAAGAGAGAAGTTCACTTGAATACTCTCATTATGTACAGAAATAATTCTGGATTAGTTACATTACATACCATAATATATTTTCTTAGATGTTAAGATCAAATGGTTGTATTCTACATTAATACCAGTAGATTTTGAGGCGCCATCTTCAGCCAGGTTCCAGCCAGTCTGGGGGCATGTGGCATCTAAATGCCACACCCCCAAGTCACCCCGAAGTTGCCCAGCTTCTAATCACCAGTGCAGCTTCCATGCGACTTGGGGCATGGCACGTGTAAACGTCATGACCCCAAGCCAGTTTGAAGCCGGCTGAAGTTGCCAGTCTGTTCCAGTCCTTAAATGCACTTAATACAGACCACATCAGCAAACAGACCCCATTAGTATACAAGCATGTGCACACAATAAGGAATCATTCATAAGGTTGAGTTGTCAAATGCTGTACCTGTATGAACATACAGTCTGTTCATATGGCTGACAGAAAATGGATTGTTTCCACACCTAATTCAATCACTACTGATTTCTGAAAGAGGTTTTAGAAATGGACTTTGGAAATAAAAAAACATGTTTTTATGATTATCTGGGCTGTAATTCCTCTTTCTAGGACCTAGACACACATTTCTATTCTAGATTCTAATATCATTCTCATTTATTCAGTAACTGGGGTTGTTTTATTCCTCTCCATTCTGATTTAATAGGAAGTTGTCCTGCTGTTATCAAATTGCAAATAAACCCAGGATATTGGATAACACTCTGCAAAATCCATCAGATGTTCCAATTCCAGAACAATGATTACAAATATATAAAATAAACCCCAGGGGACATACTTGTTCTGCACTATATCACCATAGTTTGGGGCAGATTTAAAGGAATATAGCTTAAGAGACCTGAGTTACTAGAAAAACCATAACTAATAATTTACAAAATTCCTGCACTCATAATTTTCACCATGGCAAGTGTTCATAATCCTGCATCCACCCCAATTAGACTTCTCCTGACCTCCTCACAACCCCATTTCTTAGGGCACATGAATATGCAGGGGCAAGTTCATCTTCCAGATATCACTGCCTTCTCTTTCATTGACTTTTCTTGTTCAAAAGGTTGTAGGGAGTTAAAGTTCATGAATCTCAGCTACTTTAGTGCATTCTATCAGCCAATTTTCAGAACACAATGAAGAGAAGAAGGAAGATGTCTGTTGGATGAAGAGATACCATTGTAACTAAAACTGCTTCAGTTTATTGAGGGATGATGGTATCTGCTCTACCAAGACTCAGACTATAAGAAACACCAGGTTATGAAAACACACACCCGTAATAGTAGATATCAAAAGGTGTGATTGTACAAAGAACAAAGTACCCTGAATATGTATCAAAATCTATATGCACTTTCTCTGTTTTATATCATTCATATCAAATGTAGTTTGAATATGCACACGGCCATACTCTAACTCAAATAAATTAATATAGAATTAATCAGTCCTTGGTTTTTTATTCTTTATCACAAATAGCCACTGTCTCTATGAGGATGCCCTAAAGAAACTGGGAACTGAAGAATTGTTATGCATGGCTTTGACTAAGCTTTATCTGAACCATTAAAGTGTTCAGATGAAAAGTAATCTGGATCATCGAGCTTTTTTTTTTTTAAGCTGTCATTTTGTACATTCTTGAGTAAGTCTTTCTATGCCCAGTGTTTCAAATGGGGAAAATGACTTTTACCACTTTACAATGATAGAAGCACAATGACAGAAACAAAGAAACAACTTCACTCAAACCTAAGCACTTTTGTGGGGGACAAAGAAGACATACCACTGCCGTACCCTGAGCCCCAACCTGAAAAAAACAGTTGGAGAATTTCTCCATGCATATGCCTGTCAAATATTCTGCAGACTGGTGCATTCTAGGAATTGGAGTCCTCAAATAAAACTTTTCCAAGCTCTGCTCACAAGTCATGAAGGCCTCTGGTAATGGCAGGGCAAGCCTCATTATAACAAATATGTTGACTATTTGGCAAGGTAGGATGATAAATTCTTGTCAAACAGCCCAAACGCAGCTGGCTGGACATATGGATATGCACTACAAAATGCAATATTTTGGTGCGTTCTGGACAGGCCCGTTGTTACGCACGAGGGGCAGTGCTTCCTGATGCGCCTTGCCCCTTGCTCGTAATGAGTATGTCAAAATGGCGGTGGTGCATACAGATGGGCACTGCCATTTTGACGTCGTGGATGCACAGCGTCCGGATGTCACACGCCGGAAATGGCACCGTGAGTGCGTACCTCGCGCCTTGTGGCACCTCTTCTGGGGCGCAGGAAGAAGCGCCATTTTGGCGCTTCTTTCTTGCTACGCCTGGAAACCGCGTGGTCTGGCTGCTGCAGTTCCCGGATGCAGCAACCGGCAGCGGCGCGACACTGCCTGTTTTGGGCAGTCTGTAACATGCCATAGTAAAGACTTCAATCATTTTTATATGCCAACATTTGCCATTTGCAGAAAACCTTTCTGTTCCCTGATAAATCAGTGTTTCGCACAGTCAACCAGCATCTCAGCTATTGTAAAAATGAGACTAAGGATGTAATTGTTCACTAAGTTTCTTCTCGAAGGTAGCATTGAGTAATTTCAGCAATTTTCTTCCTGCTGTGGGAAAGTCTTCAAAAACCACATGGTTTTCAAAGGCTATTTGCAATTCAGGACTTATTATGTACAAAATTCGCACATGTTTATTTTGTGCAGAAAATAGCACTTTTTGCACAGAAAATATTTCAATGCAGAAATATTAATTCCTTTCAAAAGGTAATTTTTTCAGCACTGTTTCCTGTGCAGAATATGCTACTTTCTGTGCAAAACACACATATGCAAATTTTGCATTGAATAAGTCCCTAACTGCAAAGATTCTCATTGGTCCAGGATTCTTCTCATCAGAGTTTCTCAACACTCAAAAAACACCAGGTTTTTTTGTTTGTTTGTTTGTTTTTAAAAATTCAAATAATTTTGAAAATTATCTTTTTCTCCCTAAACAATACTCTTCTGGTCCCCAATACTGGTTACAAAAATATGTACTCGCTTTAGTTCCAGAAGCCCCCATGGATATCAAAATCCATGTATGCTCAAGCCTCATTACATACAGTGGCATAGTAAAATGGTGTCCTTTATATAAAATGGCAAAATCAAGATTTTCTTTTAAGAATGTATATTTTAAAAATATTTTCAAGCCATGGATGTTTGAATCCATGGATAAAGACTCTGGGGGTACAGAGGGTTTTCTGTAATAGCACTGTGGATTTATTTTAAGTGCATGAATTTATTTTAAGTGCATTTCTAACTTCTATGTCAAGGAGAAGCCACTACCAGAGGGCCATTAAAATTGTTCACAGAATTATTACATGAACGTTTTATCCAGTACAAATGGACCATCACCAGCCAAGGAAAACATTCATATGCTATTCATATCACATTGTTTTGACATATCAAATGCTGGTGAAATTACAAGGAATCAAGTGATGAACATGCATACCATTACAATGGAATAATGACAGTGCAAAAAGAGTGATTTTGGAGAGGGCAGACACAAAGAGGAAGGGCTGTTCTTGTACTGGATAGACTAAATAATGTCTGTCCAAGCAGCTGGGAACCACTCCTTCCATCACCTTCTTCCTGCCTTCAGAAACACCAGATCACATGAGAAAAGGTCATTATCATTGTTTTCAAAAGTTAAATCACCCTCCCCTTGCAACTTATTCCCATTAACATTACAAAGAAAATAGATATACCCCATGACTTTTTGTTCCATGGGAGGGGAGGGGGAAGCCAATTTTAAACAAAAGAGAAGAAATGGCTTACAAATTGAAAAACAAACTGCTCAATATGCACCTTATATATTTTGCACCCTCAAAGTTAGTTGTTTATTGATTTTATTTTGCAAATGCACCATCTTTGTGCCCTTGTTACCTCAGCCCCCCAATACATTATAGTTAACAGTGTTACATCCTTAGTCTGGATGGAATGGCTCTGCATCACTGCAGAGCAGAAGAATATGCAATACTCATTCCATCATAAGCACTGCCACCATTTTTCAGTTTACTTTTCCTTTGTTGGAGAAAAGAACTCCTACCACTGTGGGTTTGTATTGAAAAAGCCATTTTTTAGCAAATACTCCCTGCAACTGCAGAGTCCAATCTATTCTTTCTTTATTCTGTGGGCAAGCAAGTGTAGATTGTCCAAGAACTGCTTTTCTGCCCCTGGGGCCTTCCATATAGACTCACAAAATTAAAATATTTAAAAAAGCAACAACAACAACAACAACAACAACAACAAGCAGCAAAAGTGGCTAGAAATCAATTTCTCATTTTGAAAAACTGATTATTTTTTTAAATGTTAAACCTTTTTTTTAATGCTAAACAGTGTTAAAAGGTGAAATGCTACTCATGGAGGGTTACAGCATGGACTAGAGGTTTTGGTGGCCACAAGAACAGCCCCTGCATTCCTCATCACTACAATCCAAAGCAAGTAGCCTGTGTGGGCATCATCTGACACATGGGAAAATAATGCTGGGCTAGTCATAGTGTCCAGTCCAGTCCTAGAAGCCAATTAGAAACTTGGCAGGAACAGACCAGCCTGAAAAGCCAGCTTCTGCACAGCTTGGGGGCATGGCATTTAGATGCCATATGCCCACAAGCCGCCTGGAAGCTGCTCTGGCTGATCAGACATAGGCAGCTTCAAGACACTCTGGCTTGAAGCTACCTTGGTGTTGCAGCTGGGCTGCCTAAGGCAGTTATTTTTACCAGCTCAAATAGGAGCAGATGTTTTCTGCTACTATTTGGGCTGGCCCAAGATGGATTGGGGCCATAGCATGTGGTACCTGGCCGAGTGATGCTAGAGTGGTTCCCAATCCGCCCTTTTTGGGTGGTCTGTTCAGGCCCTTGGTGATTTATTGATTTTATTTATTTTTATCTTGCCTATTTTTTAACAGTGGGACTCAAGGTGGCTTACAACATATTTAAAACTATACAGATTAAAAACTACAAAAATGTCAATAAAAAGTATAAATATAAAGGTTTTTTAAAAGACAAACAATTTATAAAGTTAAAACCATTAAAATTAATGAGAATACCATACAGAAACCACAAACAGCACAGCACACCACTGAAAGCCCACTCCAGTCTGCTTCTAAAAGTCTGAATGTTTCAACTAAAGAATGTCTGCCATCATGTAAGCTAAATGTATGTGCTAAAATAAACAATTTATATTTGCCAACAGCCCCCAACACATAGGATAATCCATCAGGGCTAGCCTGGAAGAAGGAAGAGCCCTCCCTCCAATCCATCTGCCTTGGTCCAGGCCTCAGAGGGAGAGAAGAACCACTGGACCTCATTCCCTTTCCCTGCACCATTCCCTTCTCCTTTTGCTTCGTGTCATTTAGATTGTAAGCCTGAGGGGAGGGAACTGTCTGATTAAAAATAATAATTGTAAGCCGCCCTGAGAGCCATTAGGGATGAAGGGCGGGATATAAATACCTAAATAAATAAATAAATAAATAAAATATGAACTGTTAAGAGTTCTTGTTCGAGCGTGTGAATTAAACTCATTAAGGGAGAAAACACCACCCTAGGCTGAGAGGAGGAATGAAGACACAAGATTATTGGGGCTTCTTAAAGAGGCAGGTTCCCTATGTCCGTCCTGTATTTTAATAGTTTGGTTGTTGTTCTGTGCCTTCAAGTCATTTCTGACTTACAGTAACCCTAATGTGAACCTTCATGGGGTTTTATTGGGCTGACAGTATGTGACTTGCCCAAGGTCACCCAGATTCCATGGCTTAGGAGACAATCAACCCCTGGTCTTCAGAGTTGTAGTTCAACACCCAAACCATTACACCACCTTGGCTCTTTTATCACTCCTGGAAACCATAAAGAACTAGCTTATGAAAGCTCCCATGACACTCCCAATGAAAGAGCTTTGTATTGAAATTAGTCAGATGGGTCCAAGGGTATATGCATAGACTGATATAGGATTTGTGGTGTTCAAATAAAGAGACCAGTCTGGAAACTAAAGCCTGGGGCATTAATGACTAGGAAGTATGTTATGCATCTCTCTCTCTCTCTCTCTCTCTCTTTAATTTTTGCAGTATTAATATATTACATGTAATATGGTGATACAGGCATAGATCAGTTAACAGATCCTCTGACAAATAAGCTTCTTTTTACTAAGTCTTTTAATGGGAGCCCAGCCCAACCCAACCCGTTTTTTCTTTTCTTTTAGCTAACTGGATTTTTTTTTGTTTTTTGTTTTTTTTTGTTTTTTTTGGCAGCATTGGCACTAAGAAGATGGTGAAGGAGGGCTGGAAAATGGCACACTTTCAGTTTTTGGTTGCAGCAATGTCTCTGCAGTAAACAATGCAGTAAGATTTGGCCTGGTAAAGAGTGGGATACTACTCTAGGGCTATCCTACTCTAGCTGTATGTTCTTACATACAATATGCAAGGTAAATAGCTGCCTCCAGAATCTGTTGAAAGAAATGAAAATGGGATGCATTTTGGAAGAAGTTCAAGAAGCTTTAAATAAAATATTTGCTGAAACATGTTGAACTGCTCTGTGTGTTTGTGTGTGTGTGTGATGTAGTAACCTATTCTTTTCCTGTCCATGTTATTTCTACCCTTGATACCACAATTTTTATCACAGAAGTAAAGCCCGGGAACACATCCACTTTGTTAACAGAGGTATACCTGCAATATCATAAGAAAACTACTAGATACCTGACCTTGCTTAGTGAAGCCTTAAATATATTTCCAGTGCTCAGACTTATCAGCCAAGTTTCAACAAGATGCATAATGGAAAAAAATCACCTGTTCATATAAAAGTAGAATATAAGTGACAGGAAATCTACCACCATTACATGGGGTGGGAGCCTGGTTTAAAGGGCAAAGAGGGTGGGTGGATGCAGGATCTTGAACCTTCTCCATGCTTACCATTGTACTCTTGCTGAATCCCTTTTTCCAAGCAGACTATTTCTAATTATTTCTAATAATAATTCTGATTGCAGAGAATGTGTGTAGTGAGGTTGAGTGTCTCTCGCCTACATGCCACATCGGCTCTTTAATCAGTTCCTGAACTTTGATTTAAAAGGTATGGTTATAGCTGATCCACATTTAAAGAGACTGCTCTGCAATGCAGCTTTCATGTCTCAATCAGTCCTTTGCCATGCATTCTAAGAATGGTTTCAGTTATTATGTAAAATATTCAACTTCACTGGGAGGGGAAAAAATCCACTAGTTCTGTATCCACAACAATTTCTAAAGGGCAGCCACTGCAAACAATGCGACATTATGCATTCCATATTTATTTTTCTCAGAATGCAGATAAGCTACTTTCAGATGTATTCTCTGAGTCTTCATATTCCAAAGTAACTATAAGAATTCATAAGTAAACACTGCTGATTTTAGTGAGAGCATGCATTGAGAGCATGTATTCAGGAGAATGGCTGAAGGATTTTTATCCCCCATCTATTCTCCCGCCCACTCAAACTCTTCTCCAACAGACTCATGGCTGACAATATGAAGAAAAAACAGAGCTGCATTTTAAAAAAATTGCAAGCTGAATTCTACTACATGTATTTCCTGGACATTAAACATCCAAGTAAAATGTCTTAATGTCAATGATATAACATAGGCATGGGGTAATCTGGAAAAAACAGACTTACATTGAAAAAATTTTGTGTAAAAAAGAAAACATGGCAAAGTCTGGGTAATATAAATATCCATATAATTTTACAGTTTCAGTTCAATTACAGAAATGTAACTAGATTGAGATGTTTTTCAGGTTGTTGATCTTTTAGCCTCAAGGACAGAAACATCTTTGCCAACAAGCAAAATTACAAGTTGGCCACAGGGCAGTTATAACAACAGTAGCTATGGAAGTAAATTCTAGGTTGATATCATCAGCATGGACACTAGAGACAGGTTTCTATCATAGTGGTTCTAGGGAGTATATTATCTACTAAGATGACACTAGGCTAAAACACACACTGCGCAAAGCACATGCACATTGCCATCTTGGAGTTGTGTCTTGGATGATACAGCTGCTGCTGACGGAGGAGGAGATGATGGAAAAAGTAGATCAGGTACACAGGAGACATGGGGGGAAGTGATCAGTGCTTAAATTTAGCTTGTTTCCAATTTCTATGAAAATGGGAAGACCTGGCCTACTTTGAACTTTATGCAGATTGATACCTGTGAACTACCATAATTCTGTAAAATATGTCCCAGCAATTTTCAGATGTTCAGATTTTAAGGGAACGCTTTCCATATTGATCCATATTCAACAATTCCTTAGATTCTTCTGTTAAACCTATGCAAATTCAAGAGGACCTGGGGGTATACTGTATGCATACTACAATATACAATACAATGTTGTGCGAGCTCATCATTGCCCTGTTTGACAATGTGTCCTAAACACATATAAAAACACTGCCTTTCAGCAGCACATTACAGGGAAAGAGTGGTCTTCATAGATGGACAATGCTGTCCTTCAGAAAGGGTGTCATCTATTACTAGCCTTCTCACTGAGAAACACAAAATAATCTTCCAAGGACTCCTAAGGGATAGGGTTGTACCTCAGTGGCAAAATGTAAACTATGTATGTAAAAGCTTCCAGCATCAATCCCTGGCATTTCCAATTAAATCTAGGGAAGACACAAGCATAAAACACCAGAAAGTTGCTGCCAGTCATTTTAGATCATGCTGAACTAGATGTACCAATTGCCTCTGACACAGACCCAAAACAGATGGGCCAAATAGAGCGGCTTCCAGCCTCTTTGGGGGTGCAGTGTTTAGACAACGCATGCCCCCAAAGTGGCTGGAAGCTGCTCTGAGGCTGCCGGTGGCCCACTTCAGGAGTGGATATCTGGTCACTGCAGTCCTGGAGTGATCATGATTGGAACGGCTGGAGATCACTCCTTCGGGGCTGCCTGCTTTAGCTCTCAGTATAAGGCATTTACTGGAATATTGTAATTTTGGAAAGTACTGAAAAATTTGCATTCTAATTGCTGCTTCTGGTCTCAGATAACCACCCACCCTCCACCCACTGCTGCCAAAAGAGACAGTATAAGGCCAATTTAATAAGCTGGAAAAGGCAACACCTTATTTTAGAAATGTAAACAGTATCCCCTTGGTGAAAATAATAATTTTTGTTATAGGTTTTATTGCCTTCTTGAGTCATTTCATTTAAATCAAAGAAATGTAAATAAGCTTTTAAAAACATTTATTGTTCAATAACCTGCAATCTATTTTAGTGACTTCTCAAGTGTATATTATCTTCCTTCTGACAGGGGTTCCATTAATGGCTCAGATGAGTCTGGAAGCAGGGGAAATGAAAAGTAACCTTGGTGAAGGGAAATTAGCCTAGGTTAAATAAGTAATAATAGAAAATACATATGTGCACATCTGAATGGGTAATATATGTATCGAGCAGAAATAGAAAAAAGAACAAAGTAGATCGTATTTCAAGGAAAGGGGAATTAAAGTATAAGGAACAGGACAGCGAGGGAGCAATACAGTGCTTTAAAAAAACCTACAGGACAAAGCCTTCAGGCAGTATATCATTGAAGGCAGCAGTTGGGTTTTAGTGAATGGAAATAATACCTGTAAAATATATTCAACATTACTCAAATATATTTTCAAGAAGACTAGTAACTGTATATCTTTTAGAAAGAGCTACAGTACAATAACTTAGAAAGCCTGAGGACTAAGGTTTGGAAGGGCGTAAGCTATAATGACAGAAGACTAGTGACATTCTGTGTGTTCCAAGAAATTTTTTTTTTATAAATGGAGCCCAACATTTGCAGTTGTGTGCTACAGAACTGTACCACACCACCAACACTCTACAGATCAAGTGACAAAAGGAGATGATGTAATCTCATCTGACCTCCTAAAGGGTGGTCATATTCCAGTTCCTCAAATCTCGGCATCTTTTGCATATTATGCAAATGTGTCTGAAATTGGTGTCTGTAATTTGTGGGCAGACTTGTTTCTTCTAGAACAATTTGAAAGAAGAGATACTAGGCTAGATACTTTGTTTAAAAAATGAAATCTTAGGCTGAAACACATGGGCCAAATGAAGTGGCTTCTGGCCACTTTGGGGGTGTGATACTGACATGACACCTGCCCCCAAAGTGGCTTCCAGTCACTCCGACTCCGAGGCTGCCAAAGATTGTCCAAAACACTGCTGCTGCAATATATATATATATATATATATATATATATATATATATATATAGCGCACTGTTCACTCTTCCCTGTTCCTCCCTCCCTCATCTCACCACATGCCCCTACAATGTCCTCATCTTGCTTTTTGTACTCTGTCAGTCTTACTGCTCATTCTCCCCTGCCATTCTTTTCCTCATGTCCTTGCAAGATGCCCTTCCCTTGCTTAGTCCACTCCACTGCTTGCATTGACTCCTCTCCCGTTTCCTATTCTTCTCTCTCTCATCTCACCAGTCACCCTGTTCTCTGTCTCTTCCCTTGTCTCTGAAATTTGTGGGCAGACTTGTTTTTACTAGAACAATTTGAAAGAAGAGTATCTACACATTGGCACCATCTACAATGGCTAGATGCTTTTTTAAAAAAGAAATATTAGAATCTGGGCCAAACGCTGGGCCAAATGGGGAGTGAGGGTGCAGTCACACTGAAAAATAAAGCAGTTTGGCTCCACTTTTAACTGCCATGATTTTATCCTACAGAATACTGTGATTCCATAGGATAGAGGCTGATAGTTAAAGTGGTATTAAACGGCTTTATTTCTTCAGCGTGGAAGAGCTGTCAGTGACATTAAAAATTGGATAAAACCCAGGCAAATATAGCAACTCTATATACTGTTAGGGCTGGGAAAATATCCATATTTTAGGCACCTATGAAACACCTTGGATCCAGGTTATCTAAAGGACTCTGTCCTCCCATATAAGCCTGCCTGGAGTTTGCAATCTTGAAGGTGGCCCTCAGATTCAATGTGTCCACCATCACAGGCAAATCTGATAAGAATATAGAAGAGGGTTTATTCAGTGTCTGTTCCCAGAGTCTGATACTTCCTTTCTAGGGAGGCTATTTGGCACCTTTGCCCTGCCCCTTTATCAGAAGGTGAAAACCTCTTTATTCCTATAGGATTTACAAACTGCCTATTTATATTTAAAAAGAGCTTTAAATAGTGTCTTATGATATTTTTATTTATGTTATAAATTATTATAATTCTATTACATTTTAGCAATAACTTTAGGAATGTTTTGTTTGTTTTTACCTACATGTGTGTTTATTTTTAAAAAAAATCTTCTAAGCTGTTAGGGTAAGGAGTAGAAAAAATACATCCACCGGCTGACATTCTCAGTGAGAGTAGCATTTTCACACTTCTTGAGACTCACTGCAAGAATAAAATGTACCTTTCCTTGTAAATTTGCACATTTCCAAGGTTTACAGGGCCTTTTGGAGAAATAAAGTGTAGCATGTTTTTGACAAGCAATGAGCACATTTTAAAATGTAAACAGCTGAAATCGACACAGTTGGAAAACAATATGTAGAAACCTGCTTTAGGGAGGGAAAATGTATACATTAAATAAATATGCATATGAGAGAAAATGTACATCAATTTCCATGTAGAAAAAAATTCCACAAGTTCTCACAAAGCAATATGAAACTTCAAGAGTGCAGGCAGGATTTGGAGAATGCAGCAAAATCAAAAGCGGGAGGATTTTGTATCCCAAGCTACTGCTCATGGGGTTCTCCATTTCAATACAGTCAGTCCTCAGTATCCATGGGCTTACCATCCACAGATTCAAGCAACTGTGGATAGTAAGCTGGCATTGTCCCCAATGGCAGCACATGTACGTGGCTGCACCACCATTAGGGAAAGCCCTTATTGTCCCCAGTGATGGTGCATGCATGCAGCCACAGCACCATAATGGACAGCCCCCCATTGTCCCTAATGGCTAGGCAAAATTAATACCAAGGAATTAATACCCAGGAACCATCTACTATATTACAAACCAAAATCACAAAATGACAAAATTGTTGTCACCTACAGCTAAGACCACTCAAATGCATCAACAATAAGATATAACCAATTCTGTAGAATAACAGAATCTTCTCACAAGTTCTGGAAGGAATGCTTTTACTAGCTTACAAACAACATCCAAATCTTAAAACAACTACTCACAACCAGGGGCATCACTAGGGAGGTGTGGGGCAATGCGGAGAATTGCAGGCCATACCAGGTGATGCCCTAATCTGCCTTTTGGCAGAAATGAGCTGCGGCAGTCACCTGTGTCCCTTTAAAATACTGAAGAGATAATGTGAGTGGAGTAAGATTTAGTTGGAAGAGAAAGGAAAGGGCCTAGGGTTTTTTTTTCTTTCAAAAATTAAATTTTAAATTTTAAAAAAATTAAAATGTTTTATTCTTTTTACATTTTCTTTAAAAACATCACATCTTATCAAATTTTCACTTTAACCACATGAAACAATGTACATGTAAATACATTTAGGCTGTGTGTGTGATATAAGGTATAATTTTAATTCTGGCCATTACATTCAATGATATCCAGGAATGATGATATATGAGTAACTTTAGTATAAAAAACATTACTAAGGATTGTGTATGGTGTGGAATGGTGGGAGGTCAATGGGGAGTGTGACACCATGAGTTGCTGCTCTGGATGACACAAGTCTTAATGACACCACTGCTCACAATGGGATACATAACATGGATGGTAATACAGGGACAAGACCCTGCCACCCACCCAGATGCCAACTCTGTCCCCACATATACTCCAGGAGCAATTTTACAAGGGCCAATAATATCACCCATAACATCAGAGTGAATTTACTTGCTCTTCTTCCATTGTAATACATGACATCCTATGCCAGTAATCCCCTCTGTAGTCTACATTGGACAAAGAAGACAATATCTGTGCAAGACGATAAATGGACACAAATCTGACTTTAGAAATAGCAATACCCCAAAAAAACAGTTGCAGAATATTTCAACCTTCATGTACATACAATAATATGTAGGTATCAGTCCTTAAAAAAGAAAATTGCAAAGGAACTCTAGAAAGAAAAAAGTACTGAACTGAATTATATTCACAAATTCCAATCTATTTGCAGAGGTATAAACAAGGATGATGACTTTGTGGTGCACTACATATAGAGTCCTCACTACTGCACATATAACACAAGGAATCTTCTCAAAGAGTTTTGGAAACTGACTTTTGGTAAGCAGGTTTATTGCATTCACACATCAACATTAACTCACCACCATAAAGATATGAAATACTTGTATCACCTCAACATTAGGAGGACTGTTCAACAATGGAACATACTCCCTCGGAGTGTAGTGGAATCTCCTTCCTTAGAGGTTTTTAAACAGAGGCTGGATGGCCATCTGTCGGGGATGCTTTGATTTAGATTTCCTGCATGGCAGGGGGTTGGACTGGATGGCCCTTGTGGTCTCTTCCAACTCTATGATCCTATGATTCTACCCAATGCTTTGAAAATTTAGGGCAAGGGACACAATTTCCATCTTTTTATTATATTCTATCCTACTCCCACAATTGTATAAATATGCTTTATATTTGAGGCTTTAATATAAAGCTGTACGGCATCTCAAGATCTGGGTTTATACCCATAAAAGTTCATACTAAAAGAAAAAACAATCAGAAAGGTGCTGCCACATTCCTTTTGTTGTTGTTGTTGTCAACCTCCCTTCCTCAAATTTGTCCTCTCCCCCCTCCATCCCAGGGCACTTGCCAGACTTAAATCCTACTGCTCTCTGCTTCATCTGAACTGGACATGCTGTAGAAGAGTTTGCCTGTTCAGTTTAGTTGATAAAGATAGACAATGACTAAGCTATGGCAGATTTATGATCTTCTAACTGAGCTACTATTGTTTAGGAAAGTTGCCTGATGTGACAGATGCAATGGTCTGTAATCATGGCTGGATTGATTTATAATTCTATTTAGTCTATAAAGCCTTGCCATGACCTATGATGCTATCTGGTCTATAAGGTCCCTGCCACAGTTTGATTATCTGGGAGATTTCTATTCGATAACCTTCTTGCTGACTACACCAAAATTCCCTTCAGTTCAAAAGACCATAGTGATTTGTTCCTTTTCTATCTTACTTTCTTTATCACAAGATGTGGGAATAAAGGACATGATGGGGCTGGCCACATTCCCAGATGAGAGACATTCTGATACTTTCATAACTGGTCAGCATCGAAGGTTACAGTTCACTAGCATACTTCAAGTGAAGCTGCTGACAGTGCCATTTGGTTTTACACATACAGATGCATTTGTACCTCTTTTCCTCTGTGAACTGGGAGATATAAAAAAGAAAATGAAACTTATGTTTCAGATAGCTTGGCTTGAAATAGTTTTTACATTGGAATTCTAATCTTATTTCTCCCTATGATCCAGCATTTGATAATATATGTGATACAACATCATGTGACGAGATTGGCTGTAGCAATTATACAAAGTCAGAATGCAATGTGATGACTGCAGCAGCAACAGCAACAGTAGCCTGATGTGTGGGTATCCCCACCAGGACACAATAAACAGTGTCAATTCCATATTTCAGGGTCAGTGAACAGGGTGTTCTTACTCAGTGAGCTAATTCGCTGTCATCTTTCCCTGATGCTTCCTTCCTTCCTCATCCTGAGCAGAAAGCCAGTGAACAAGTGGAGTATGTATGTGTGTGTGTGTGTGTGTGTGTGTGTGTGTGTGTGTATATATATATATATATATATATATATATATATATATATATATAGATGTATGCTTTATGTGTTTTTAACTTCTGTATGATTTTGACTGTTTTACACTGTTTTAATGTGGTGTTTTTAAATTGGTTTCTAATTTTTTTTGTAAATGTGAAGTCAAAGGCTTTCACGGCCATCATCTATAGTTTCTTGTGGGTTTTTCAGATTATGAGGCCGTATTTGAGAAGAATTTATTCATGACATTTCACCAACAGCTGTGAAAACCACCCAGGGTGAGAGGGGTTCCCCAGCAGACAATGTATCATTAATTAGACACCCTGAGGCCTTGCCATTCAACAACAGAACAATACACAGATTAACATGCAAATTGCTTCCTCTCATCCAACAGTATACCCAACTCTCTTCCATGCCAGCATTCTCTGAAGATGCCAGACAAAGCTGCTGGTGAAACGTCAGGAATAAACTCTTCTAGAATACGTCCTCATAGCCCAAAAAACCCACAAAAAAACTTTTTATAAATGTTTTTAATTTGTAGTTATGGAAGCTACCTCAAGTCCTGGCCTGAGATAAAGTTGGCATGTTAAATAAATAAATCGTGTTAGCTACTATGCTTCTTCCTTATTATTGTTTGCTTCTTTCTTTTTTGCTCAGCCCCTGACTCTTCCCGTCAGAGCAAAAAGTACCTGAACAAGCAAGTGGCAAGTGGCAAACATGAAGTGGTAGAACAGGTCTATGGGGACTTTGCAAATGGGCCCTCAACATGGTGTGGGTCTTTAACAGGTGCCCAACCAGTCCTTGAGGTTCACCTGGACAATAAACCAGCCTATAAATGCCTTTAAGGAGGGAGTGCTTGCACAATAACACAAAAGATGAGATTATCACCATAGAACTGTCTGTGTGTGTAGGAAGCTACTTGTATTGTTCTGTCAACGAAGTCTAATTGAAAATTTCACACAAATTGTTACCTATTGTGTAATCATTTCTCCTTACAGCTTTGGACCCCATTGTTAATGTTTAATAGCTGTCACATTTTTAACTTGCTGTGTTGTTGTTTATTTAGTCTGTATCTCTACTAAAGTAATACCACCACTTACTTATCAAAGGTGTCATGAATATGGAAATAATTTAAAACTCAGGACCAGAGTGTGTTGACATGTATCTGATAGGCGCAGTCACAACCTGGGAACAATTATATCTGGAAAGATTCATGTGCTCTTTTGACTCTTCCCCACTTGCAACAGTTATGGTACAAGAAAGCCCCTATGAGCAACCGTATGCATTACCCATCCCCACAATAATGGAATCCTCCTGTTTGTCATCTACATAAAAATCTTAAGAAGTAATTTCTTAGACAACAAAATAGTTTGGCACCACCTGGGGATACTACTGAATTTCACAGCAGGTGAAAACTTTCAGGAAAATAGATAAATATATATAATAAAAGGAAATGTACCTCTCACTGTGAAAGTGAATAGGATTAACTACAAACTCAAACTGTTAAATGTCTAGACAGATGCAGAAAGAAACATTGCTATTTCTGAAACACTCACCATACCTAAGTGTTACACAAGAATAAAAAAAGAAGTCTTGCCCACTATCTGACAAAGTGATTGGATATAAGTAGCAACATTTGATAAATCCAGTCTGCATAGTCTGATATGAGTTGACCTGATCCACACTGTCAGTATAAATGTGTGAATCAAAACTTGATTATCCAACAGTTTTTGCACTTCTTTAATACTCCAACATAATTCTTGCCAAGGAGGAGATTGAAAGATGCTTGTTTTGACAGAAAATATATTTAGAATTGTGTACTTCAAGAGAGAGAGAGAGAGAGAGAGAGAGAGAGAGAAAGTTAAAATATTTAATGTATACTCCAGCCTTCAAATTAGCATGGTGTCTGGCAATAAAATAACTGTTACTGTTCAATGTTATGAAATTCTGGGATTTGTAGTTTTGTGAGATATTCAGTCTTCTCTGCTAGAGAGTCTTGGTGTGAAAAACAAACTACAGATCCCAGGATTCCATAACATTGAACCATAGCATTAACTGCTATGGTTCAATGTTATGAAATCCTGGGATTTGTAGTTTGTTTTGGTATCAACCTAGATTATTTCTGCAGTGCAGATGCAGCCTAGGACTTTGAATTGTATTCCCAAATATTGTGTCTAATAATGAATTTAAATAAAAATTTACATGCAGATTGCAAAAAGCAAAACAAAACAGAAAAACAAAACAAAAAACTCACTGCTTATGTATGAAAATGGCATGAACATACTGTACACTTAGTTTTGCACATCCATGGATTCTGCATTCACACATTAAACCATCCATGGCTTGAAAATATTGGTTAAAAATTTCAAAAACCAAAACTTGATTTTGCCACTCTGTATAAGGGACACAATTTTATTTCACCATTGAGTGGCCCCATACAGACAGGCCAAAATAAAGCTGCTTCGGGTCACTTTGGAGGTATGCTATTTAAATGATGCATGCATCCTAAGAGTCCGGAAGCTGCGCCAAAGCCACATTCCAGTCCTAAGGACTGGAGCACAGCCTTGGCGCAGCTTCTGGACTCTTAAGACCCATGCATCATTTAAAAAGCACATCTCGAAAGTGACCCGAAGCAGCTTTATTTTGGCCTGTCTGTATGCGGCCTATATAATGGTACTTGAGCATCCACAAATTTTGGTATCCACCAGGGGGCCTAGAACAAAAACCCAGCAGATACCAAGGGCCCACTGTGCAGACTAAGCTGCTCTTCCTAAGCACAGAAGGGATGGGGAAGAGGAGCTGAAGGAATAATGAGAAATGGAAGATCAATAGGAATAGAAGTGAACAAATAACTGGCTACAGAAACTACTTGTCCATTCTGAGGCTGTCACCTCCTCTGTATCAATTAACACATGTGCATTCATAGTCATAATCATTATTTCGAACACTCTGGAACATTTTTTTCTTTCAAAATATCAAACAAGAAAATGTCTTCCACATATTCTTAGCCATAAGAGGCTTGAATATCTTCATTGCACTTGTAAAAATGTTTTTTTTTTTAAATTGAACACCTTTATTGCAGTTGGGATTAAGTCATGCATTTTTTTAAAAAATAAAAAGTAAATGAGATCAAGGACCTATTGTTTAAACCAGGGGTCGGCAACTGGGGCCTCTGGAAGGCCCGGTGCCGTCACTGGGGCCCTCCAGGGGGTCCTCCAGCACTGGCAGGCCCCCCCCAGCTTTTTTGCTGGTCTCTGATGGGAGAGGCCTGGCCCCCGGAGGGTGGAAGCTCCGCCCCCGGCATGCGGCCCCGCCCCTGGAGGGTGGAAGCTCCACCCCCGGCATGTGGCCCCGCCCCAGAGGGTGGGAGCTCCACCCCTGGCACGTGGCCCCGCCCCGGAGGGTCGAAGCTCCACCCCCCAGCTTCGGCCCCCCAGTCACCTGAGGGACAGCAACCCGGCCCCCGGCTCAAAAAGTTTGCCTACCCCTGGTTTAAACCACTGTATCTTTTCTCAATGATTTGGATTTTCTGCCAGTCTTGCTCTCAAAATATCATTTTCTGTAATAGGCTATCCCAAGGTGATCTCTGGCTCATTAACAAAAATCCTAGAAATCAGTGTCTGCCATCTTTTATTTTTTTAAAAAGAAAAGAAAAGAAAAGAAACTCTGCAGAGGAGGAAGGAAACAGTGCTAATTGTTAAAACAGGATTTTTTTAGTCTGTTAGTCCAAAAAACAGAGAGGGAAAAGAAATCTAGTGAGACTATTCTAAGCATAATGATTTTTCTCTTTCTCTGTTCTTTTTCTTTATTTTTTTTTTATTTTTCTGTTTTCTCTTCCTAAGATAGTATTTTTTTTTCTATCAGCAATATCAACTAACCTTGAGCACTTCTTACATTATGTATCATCATTACTTGTCCCTCAACTGTCCATGCCCATGAAAATATATCATGGGGCTTTTGTTGCACTCTAGGAGTGGCACAGAATTTAAATCTGTTTAGCACCCCGGTCTCTGCCATCAGTTCCGGCCAACTTATCTCAGCCCCTCCTGATTCCATATTCTCATAATAGTGCTATTCAGAAAAATGCATATCTTTGCAGCCAAGCCATGAGGTTATGACGCCATGAACTTTACTTCCACATCTACACAAAAGGCAGGACCACAAGCTCATCATATGACATAGCTAATGAAACAGTACTTTTGTGTGTGTTTTTTTAATATAACTTGTAGAGCTAAATGAAGCAAATAATTCAGTAATAAAGGTAAAGATTTCCGCTTTGACAAGGTTGTCAAGTGATGTCCAACAGTAAGGGGTGGTGTTCATCTCCATTACTATGCCAAAGAGCCAGCTTTGTCACAGGAGATTATTGAACGCCTTTTTTGTCCGATCTGGGCACGGGTTGGGCATGAGTTTAAACAGGTGAAAACTCTTATAAGCTTCCTTGCCCAACTCAGCCACATCGCATACCCGATTCAGACTCCTCGCATACTTTTTGAAGAATGGGAAAGTATCATTCATTTGAAAAGTATGCCAGGAGTCTGGATTTGGTATGTGATGCAGCTGAGTTGGGCATGGAGATATGGGATAAGATCCGTTTTAACCCATTTAAGCCTGTGCCCAGATTGGGTGTAAAAAGACGTGATAATCTCCAAAGATTATTCTGTGATCATGTGATCAACATGCCCTCACAGAACGCTGTTACCTTCCCACAGAAGTAATACAGTGCACCCACGTCATACGCAGATGCATTATATGCTGTTTTTAGCATACACTGAAAGCAGTGCTGCTTCACCGCTGGAAGAAATAATGGTGTGTGTGCTGCTGCCACCACACACCACCACAAGCATGAACCTCATTACTTGTAATGGGGCTCAAGCATATGTGCTTTTTGTTTTACGTGGGGGAGTTTAGAACGGATCTCCCACATAAAACAAGGGCACACTGTACTTGCACTTTTACATGCTTCCAAACTGCTAGGTTGGCAGAAGCTGGGACTAGTGACAGGACCTCACTCTGTCATGTGGCACTTGGGACTCGACCTGCTGGCCTGCCAATCTGGCAATCGTCAGAGTCATAATCTTAACCACTGACCCACCATGTCCCAATAATCTAGTAATACCACAGAATTATACTCTGAAGAGGTAAACATTCCCACTACTGATGGATATGAAGTCATCTGACAATGAGGTTTTCTTTAACTTCTCCTTAGCTTCAGTTTCTACATTAAAGACTCTGATCCCAGGAACCATCAGGCACATTTCTTATATTAATCCTGTCTACATTTTGCTTTAGCAGGTTCTTTTGCAGCAAATTCCTAATCAGAGCTCATAAGATTTTGCTGCCTTTTCAGTCTTATGTTTTGTGACTGTTCTCTTTTTTAACCTATATTTTAATAGTTTTTAGATTTTCCTATTGTTTAAAGTACCCCAGGAATAACTGTTAGAGGATGATATAGACATTTCTACAATACGTACTCATAATACTTGTCGCAATTAATACCATCTGCCTGCCTCATGTTGGAGCCGGTGTGTTGTTCTCAATGGATTTTTATTTTAATCCATGAGTAAGCATCTACAAATTAGTGAATGCCTTCTATTTAGTCATCTCTAGGGGAAAGCATTTTACCTATTATATAACATTTTGATATATCTATTTTTCTAGGCTTATGAGCTAAGAAAAAATGTTAGTAAGTAAACTTGTGATTTTTCTATAAAGTAGTTATGATTCTACAGTATGTTCAATTCATAAAAATTCTGCAGTTGATATGGTCAAACTACATGTAAGAGTCACCATATAGAGTCTGGAAAGCTGACCAATCATATACATTTAGTAAAATAACTATGGTGGGTTACACACCGCCAGTTGGGACGTCCGGAGGACGTCCCATTTTTAAAAAGGGGCGTCTCTTCTAGATGCCCCTGTCCCTAGTACGGACTCTGTCCATACAATATGGCGCCGGCCCTTCTACATGGCCGGCGCCATATTGACGTATTGGACGCTGAGCGTCCGAACGTCGCGCAGCGCTAATGACTTCACGAATGTGCCCTTGGCGCTTCGCGACATCATCAGTACGCCGTGGAAAGAAGCTCCGAAATGGAGCTTCTTTTTTGCTCCGCGCGGGAGCCGCGCGGTTTGGCTGCTGCAGCTCCCGCGTGGAGCAAATGGCGCTGGCAGGAGACCGCCGCAAAGCGGCGGTTTGTATCCCGCCTATGTCTCATTAACAATCTCAGAACCCAGCTATTTTGTAAATCATTGGGTGTAATTGAAGCAAATGTTCAAAATGGAATAATTACCCCACCAATCATGTTTTTAAAAAGAAGAAGAATGGAATCTATACGGGGCGGCACACGTGCCTTCAAGATGCCTGTTCAACTCATGGTGTCCCCTTGCATTTCATCAGGTTTTCTTATGCAAGAAATACTATGAAGTAGTTTTGCCAGTTCCTTCCTCTTAAATGATCATAATGTTCAGTAAATACGGCCTACAGCACCTGGTATTCGCAGGTAGTTTCCCCATCCAAGTATTATCCAAGGCTAACCTTGATTAGTTTCCAAGATGAGGCAAGATCTTTAGGGTATTTAATCTTCTTCTCTCATAGTAGGAGTCAATAAAAATGGTAAATGTGCATTGCATACTCACTGTCTGAACCTGGATAGCATTCCTACTAGGGATGTCCTTCAGTAATTACGATACTTTTCTCCATCCACTTGAATAAAACAAATATTCCTTTGCATTTCTCCATGAATTTAAATGTCTCAAAGTACTATGGAGGAATTATTCTACAAAGAAAATTGTATTTTTGTGCAACCCACCCACCCCATTTTCTGTGTGGAAAAGAGGTTTCCTGTGTAAGAAAAAAGAGATTTTCAAAGTTATATAATTGGTTCCAGAGGGAATGGGAACAAAATGTAAAGATGTAGATAAGCATGTAGTTGCTAGTATGACTGATAGGAAAGAAGATTGTTCAGCTGTCACAAAACATGCCTCCCTTTCAGAGATCTGTGGGTAGGGTTGCAAAAAGTGTGGGTGAGCACAGAAAACACTGCCCTCATTCTGACCTGGCTTTGTAACATTCTCCTGTAAGGGTGTGTACCATTTGAGCTGCATCTGCCCTACAGAAACAATCCAGTTTTGCCCCATTTTAATTGTCATGGCACAATGCTATGGAATTCTGGGAAGTGTAGTTTTGTGAGACATTTAGCCTTCTCTATTAGAGAGCTGTGGTGCTATAATAAACTACAAATCCCAGACTCCATAGCATTGAGTCATTGCAATTAAAAGTGGTGTCAAACTGGATTATTTCTGCAATGTGGATGTAGCCTTGGTTTCTTTTAATGATGCAAAAGCAGTTATTGACTGGGTAATAAACAGACTTTGAAAGTCAGGGTAAAAATTCAGTGAGAGGGTATGAGGGATGTCAAACCAATCCAAACAATGGCTTTTGTGTCAAGTGCATCTGAGCATAAAACATTGTTTTAATAGGTGGGAAAGCCAAGTATCTGTTTTCTCAGATTACAGTAAAAAATACTATGTGGGGGTGCACATGTGTGTTATGTGAGCTAAAGCCGCAAAATCTAGGAATCTTCCAGTAGACAGTATCTGGAGTTTTAATTCCTTGCATTGCTTCTTATGTCTCTGCCATGGAAATCTTCATTCCTACTCCCATCTTCTATTGCTTTTATGTCACAAATAGCTATGTATTTCTTCCCCTCAAAGTTCAGCACTACTGCATTTAAATTCCATTTGAAGCTTTCTCTTAGCTGAACCAGTATAACAGCTTAAAGAGATCAAACGAGATTGAGTTGGGCCCTTGCCGTCACGTGCTGATGTTAGAACGAACCACCAAATAGCAGATGGGTCTCCCAGCACCTGGGCAGGGCATACCACTATGTACCTAGGCCCCTTCTGCTCCTGTCTTGCATCAGTCCTGGGGAATGGAAGTACTAAATTTCACATACAGCACTGGAATTATGCTGTGCTGCAGATACTGTGGAAAATTTAAAATGGAAACTCTTGACTTCCAAAACTACCAGATAAGCCAATGGTCACAGGCCTTCCAGTACTGGTGGGGAATAACAGAGGTGCTTTGCTAGGAGTCCCTTCCAGAGCTTGGAATAGTTATACTGTTCAGCCAGTGGCCAAGTTGGCTAGTAAAATTTGGAGGCTGTAATCCAAAATGTAATAAAATCTGTTCCCTTCAAATCTACAGTTGTCAGGAAGCATGAGCACAGCACCATGTTCTTATTTCCATCAGCTATATTTTTTATTATAACTTGTATATATAGGAATTGTTAACCATTAAGATGTGCAGTTGACTCCACAACAGTTGCAGAAAATAACAAAGACTTGGAACAATTACTGATGAAATAAAGGAAGAAAGTGTAAAAGTCAGAATCATTTGAATTTCCATGTATTGTTGTGAAACAGTGGGCAGTTAAGAAAGCTGAAAGGAAGAAAATCAGTTTATTTGAAATTTTGGGGTTGGAGAAGAATTCTACAAATACCATGGGCTGCTAAAAAGACAAATGTCTTCTATAGCAGATCAAGCCTAAACTCTGCCTATATGCCAAATGACTAAACTGGTTGCACTTTTGACTTATTATGAGAGGAGATGACTCACTAGAAAAGATCATAATGTTCAGTAAGGTTGAAGGCTGTAAGAAAAGAGAAAGCCTGTATTTCAAGTGGATGGACCCAAATGAGAAAGCCACAGCCCTGAATTTACAAGACTATTTCAGTATTCTTAATATATAAGAAAGTGCAGGGGTGGTGGTGGTATCTCTCTAATATATAAAGTGAAGATTCCTAACCTGGGTTGCTTGCACCCCCAGGGGGTGTGAAATGGGATTTCAGGGGGTGCGACAAAGAGTGGCTAATGTTATTGAGTGACCAGTCAAGAGTCATCACTCAATTTTTTTCTGAAGACATTAGAATCTAATTGCTCAGTTTAGGTTTTCATTTTGTGCATTGAGTTAAAAGATTATTTTTTTAAAGTTAAATTTAGCTGCAGTATTATATGTGGTTCAGTTTGTAGCTCAAAAATTAGTAATTAGGCTTCTTCCTCTTCAGATGTGCTGTTACTTTTGTAAGGGGTGTGAGCATTATTCAAACATTTTGTAGGGGTGTAGAGCATAGAAAAGGCTGAGAACCACTTATATAAAGAGTTAACATATGACTTGTTGAAGCTGCCATCTTGGAAAGCATTATTGTTTACCATTGTTATTAATATGCAATGGGCAAACAGGACATCTAGAGATATAAGGGCCAGTGAGATGAATGACTTCCTTTATTTGCAAACAGAGAAAACCTGGCATCAGTAGGGGAAAAAAAGTGTGAGACTAAATAACTTTGTAGAGCCTCTTTACGAAAGAGCAACATTTTAAATAATTTTAAATAAAAATCACAAAACTATTAAATATATATTAATGAGGAAATTTTCTTGCTAAGCCTCTTACCATTGCATACCGAATAAAGAGCAAAAGCAAAAGATAATGGATCTATTCAAACCCCATCATTTGAAGTTTATGAAGTATTGCTTTTTCTAAGCATATTATTTAGAAAAGCAATTACTGAACTTTTAAATAGCATTCTCACACCTTGGACATGAAGACTATTTGATCCAATTTCTTTGTCTTTCCTTGCCCAAACTACAGTCCAAAGAAGTGGGGGTTGTGGAGGGAGGGGCTGTAATTTTGTAACTTCATTTTTGTTCCTTATTATTTGTCATTACCTCTTGCCCTAGCTAGCACTTTTATCACAAACTTTAGAGAAAGGCATTCATGTGCACTTGAATGCAGAATGCAACTTTTTTTGTAATGAGGCTCTTGTCTTCGTGAGATTTATAGTATCATTGTGTACCACTGAGCTTCTTGCTCCATATTGGGCTTACACTGCAAAAAATGTTCATAAAAATGCATTCACATTTTAAGATGTACTTGCTATGGTGGCTGATTCACACCTCTCTTCTGCTTGTTTCCTGTGAACAGTCTAGTGAGCATATTTACTAGCTGGAATGTGTGCTGGAAATGTACATTTTAAATAGATTTGGAAGGCACTTGAATTGATCATCTCCACTATTTACAATGATCATAAGACTTAATGCTCTTCATTCATTGCTTCTTTCATACAGGGTATCAATATGAAGGCTACTTAAGAAATGCTACTGTGTACTGGTGGTACTGGTTCCACATGGGGTAAGGATTTAAAAAGAAAAGAAAAAATAACAGTTATAGGAAATTTTTCCAGGCAGGCATTGTAGATTTTAGAATGGTGTGGTTTGGGGGGGATTATTTCAAGTCTCCTTCATCTTCAAATGTGTTATTACTTTTGTAGGGGGTGTGAACATGAAAATCACTGTATGACCTTGAACAAGTATCTCAGTGTCTCTTTCTTTCTTGATCTTACTACAGGATGTAAGTGCAACAAAATAATAAGAATAAGAATAATAAGAATAATAATAGAGGAAGGAAAGACAGAAAGCTATCTGTGCATGGGAGAACTTTTTTATTAAGCACAACCCATTTTGAACTACTTCTCTCCCAAGGACTTTCAGAAACCAGTTTCTAAGAAATGCAGTTTCTATACTGCTGCAACACAATTCTTAGAGAATTGGGTTCATTTTTTTTTAAAAAATGTATAATTTCAGGTTTTCTTCCTTCTTTTCCTTTTTGTTCCACCCAAGAGCCAATCTCATCTGGGCCAAGATCATAGATTACCTGCCACACAAAAGCTGATTAACTACCCATCCACCAAGTAAAAAACAAGTGAGAGCTGTGTGCATACTTGCAGAAAAATAGCTGCATGGGGAGGCATATTTACATAATCTTTAAGAAAGTTCATCATTTGTGCAATGATACTTATGCCAGCATAGCACCCCAATAGAATGCCATCTTACCCTCCAGAATTTCACAAATGAAAATAGGGGCATGTGTGGCCAAGCAATGTTGGATGAAATTCTGTCCCACCACTGTCATAGGCTTATCTGATGAAGACATGGAAGAGAGCTTTCTCAATGGCTGCTCCCAGGTTGTAGAATTCCTTCCCATAAGGAAATTAGGCTGCCCCATGCTGTGGTCTCCTTTTATTTACAGATAAAGACCTTTGATGCATTTGATGATTAAATGGTCGTAGGCAGTTTTTTATAGTGTGTGGTGTTGTATTTCTATCTTCAATGTTATATTTTAGAATTATTTTACACCTTTTAAAATTAGTGCCATTTTAATATCTTGTTATTTTGTATCTTGGTATCTTGTTCAATTGTGTTTTAACTTTTTCTTATCAACAGGTTTTTAAGCTCTATCTTGTTTTATCCTTGGGTCCCATATTGGGAGAAAGGTGGGATATAAATAAAATAAAACAAAGATTGTGGTCAAAATGGTGTGGCCAGACAACAAGACTGCAAAAGTATTAATGAGAAAGAACACACTAAATGACTAGCTTAAGCAGACAAAACCTTGCAATTTATGTACAGTACTCAATTTAGGAAAGTCTGAGGAGATCAAATCAATAAATGCAATAGTTTGTCTGTGTGCATCTGTGTGCAGCATGATAAGTATATTATATAATACATTATTATAAAATCAAAATGCCTTTATCAGACCTGCTCAAAATAGCAACCATTTCTATCTCTGCTGTGTTCTAGTGACTCTTTATTAAGAACATAAGAAGAATAACGCTGGATCAGATCAAGTGCCCATGAATATATGAGGCAAGTGAGAGCCAAGTGTCATCAAGATGGCAAAATAAGGAAAAACAATAAGGAAGAGCAAATAATAAATAATAAGTTAGGAGAGGCTGCAGTAGCTTTTGCCTGAGCCAAGTGGGAAGAGCAAGACCTCTCCCTGCTAAGTTAATTGAGCACAATATTTTTGTACTTTTAACTTCGTTTGATGCAACTGAAGTAAGCAAAGGACAAAGGGGGGAAGTGGGAGGGGGAAAGAAATTAGAGCACTTTAAAAGCAACTGAAACAGTGGCACAATGGAAGATTAAATGGGGGTGCCTCTGCCAAATTGAGAGACTTGTGGGGTGTGACTCCTCCCTGTAGAGCTAAATGGATACAAGGTTTTGCACTCTGTTAAGGTTTGAAGGCAGTTTGAAGGCAGGCAGGCAGGCAGAAGGGAAATTGTGACCCTTTAACACCAGCTGAGAATATAGAACTGCACACAACTGGTTGTAGCCAGCCTTACTGGTCCATGGCAGTTGGGGGGGTATGTTCCAGTGCTAGCATCTAGATACAACTGAAACAGAAAGCACTTTTTGTGATGGCATTCCTTTTTCATCTCTGTCATACTTGTAACAATATGTTTCACTGTTCCATCTTTTCATTTTGTTCCCAAATCCACTCTAGCCAAGTGAAGGAAACATTTGGGATGAGCACTAAGGATGAACAGATGGGTTTTGCTGCTGCTCTCTCCCAGGATATAATAATAAATTTTAATAATAAATTTTATTTATATACCACTTTCCCAAAAAGATCAAAGCGGTTTACATAGAGTTTAAAACCAATTACAAAACACATCATAAAATAGATAAAACCAAGAGCACTAAATACAATATACAATCTAAAAACAATCATTCAATCAATCAATCAATAGGGTGAGGTAGAGAGTCAATGGGATCAGAGTACACGACTTCATTTTCCAGGGGGGAAGGCTTGACAGAAGAGGAAGGTTTTAAGCCTCTTTTTAAATGTTTCCAGGGGGTGATAAGATGGAGCTCGTCAGGAAGACTATTCCAGGTTTGTGGGGCCGCTACTGAGAAGGCCATCTGGGAAGTAATAACATATTTAGAAGGTGAAATTTCCAACAAGTTCTTCCCGGTTGTTCTGAGTGTGCGGGGCGGATTATATGGGGAGATGCGGTCCCTCAAGTAACTCAGGCCCAAGCCATTTAGGGCATTATAGGTAATAACCAACACTATTCTATGTAATGGCTGAACCCTTAACTAGTTGCTATATTCATTTTAGCAATAGCAAGTACATTTCTATACTGCTTATCAATGAACTAGCACTCCCTAAGCAGTTTACAATGTATAAGCCAATTGATCTCAACAAGCTGGGTACTCATTATACCGACCTATGAAAGGACTGAAGGCTGGGTGGACCCTGGAGCCCTGCCTGGGATCGAACTCACAACCTTGTGGCTGCAGCATGGCATTTAACCACTACGCCATCAGAGCTCCCAACATTTTTTAATTCGGACAGAGTAATAATCTGCTAGAATTTTGGCTTAATCTTTACATACAGTATTTCATATCCCTTTCTTAAATGTATTTTATCTGTTTGGCATGGTACTGAAAAGGTGACTGCTGATGAGCCTGAAGAAACCAGTATACATACAAATTGGACTCTTGCCCCAAGAATATATTTACATATTAAAACCAGGAAACCTACAAAACACCTGTCCATAACTAGATTCAGAGTCTAGCATCTTTAGCATTGGCCATGGTAGTGATAATAAATGGAGAAAATGACTTGATTTTCTAGTGCAAGCTTCTGGGAAGTTTACTACGAATTAGAAAATACTGTTTGATTGGTAAGTGGAACAGACTGATAGCATAGTCCAGGGGTAGGCAACCTGTGGCCCGCGGTCCGGATGCGTCCCGGCAAGGCCTTGGAACCGGCCCCTGCCTGGTCCTGCTGCCGATTGCCGCCGGAGCCTTTGGCCTCTCGCGTGAGGGCGTGGGGCCTTTGGCCTATCAGGAGGAGGCGGGCAAGGGGTGCAAGTGGTGGGCAAGAGGGGTAATTGTCTATAGAAGCCTACGAAACATGCATTTATATTAACATTTTTTAAAAATCAGCCAATTTTTTGCATGTCCTCCATTTTAAAAAAGTGTCCTCCATTTGAAAATTTTGTCCTACATTTGTCCCAGTTTATTTATTTGATTATTTTTTTAAAAAAAATATTTAATTATTTAATTTTTGGCTTCGGCCCCCCCGGTTGTCTGAGGGACAGCAACCCGGCCCCTGGCTCAAAAAGCTTGCCTACCCCTGGCATAGTCAGTAGCTGACAATTGGTTCAATGCTATTGTGAAATCTCTTCTTCTGAGCTCTTAAATAATATATACCAGAATTCAGTAGCTTTGGCTATATTCGAAGCAATTTTCAACACTCTCTCTCTCTCACACACACACACACACACACACACAAACGGAAATGCTAGCTATAATGTTTCCATCCATCTTGACAAATATTACAGAGGCTCTGGGACACGTTTCAGAAACTGCAAAGGGACAGCTATGCAGCTCTCTACATCTGATATTCCATAATGTAAGGTCTTGCAGCCTGTACATCTTAGCATCTCCCATGTAGATTAGAAGCATACTGAATACACTTTGCAGCTTAATCGTGTTAGGCAACAAGTTGAATTGAAATTAAACATACAGTATGAGCTTCACAGTCTGGTTTGCAGGCTGGGATATTTCTTTCACCATACCATCCCAATTTGATGTTTTTTCCCCTAGTGCAGACCAAAGATCTCAATTTTTTATTGAAATCCCCTCCCCCCCCCCCCCGACACACACACATTTTACTTGGACTTCATTTTGCTTTGTCTGTGAGTATTTGTAGCCACTATGATCACCAGCATTTTGTTCTTTTCCTGTAATAGAATAATAGAGATGAAATAAATAAATACCCTGTTCCCTAGGCAACTGGGTAATTTCTGTCTCCCATTGTGTTGCTCTTCACCATTTCCATGTTGTCTGAGCTAAAGTGATTTTTTCTTCCAGTGTTGGAGAAAATGGTTGCCATAATTATAGCTGTGAAGCACCATAGAAGGTTTGAAACAGACTACATACAAGTTTATTATTGGAGTGTGTTCTATTGGGTGATATATTGGCTCAGTTGCATGCAAAATACTTAAAAAAAAAACACACCACCACCACCACCCTGCAACACACATGTGCATATATAATCATCATCCTTGGTGCTGCTGCTTCCAGTTCTGCTTCCAGTTCCTGAGCTAAACAAGCCCTACTCAAATCCTGCCTGGCCTTATAGCTTGTTGAATTCACCCCACAAACCTTCCTGTCTGAATCAGATCTCTACTGCTGGCGTTCTGGCTCATCCATTCATTCCCTCCTCAGATCAGTTTGGTAGAGAATCTAAACAGAAACACAGTCATCACAGAACTTGCTAGCTGTTCATTCCTTGCTGTCATCATCTTTCAGGACCAATTCCTTCTTTCTAAAATGCTCACGGGTGAAGCCATGTGAAGGAATAAGGTTAAACTCTATATGGATAGGTGGTGGTTCCTAGTGGTGATTCTGGTGACATGTAATTTTAAGTTGTCCAATTTGTGTGAACTGCATCAAGTTTGTTTGTTTGTTTGCCTTTCTCCTGGAAAGGGACTCAAGGTGTCTTACAGACAAAACAGTTTAAAAGCTTTGCAATAAAAATTTTAAATCAATTAAAACACCATACTAAAGACATATAAAATTGCATAAATTATAAAAAGGTGAACAAAAAATAAATAGAGCATGCAGCTCATATAAAGACCACCCTGACAAAGATTATATATTAAAACCCTGCTTGAATAGAAACGTCTTTCCCTGCTGGGAAAAGGAAAACAGGGAGGAGGCCAGCCTAGGCTCCTGTGGAAGGGCATTCCAAAGGGTGAGAGCAGCCCTCCAGAAGGCTCTCTCTTGCATCCTCAAGTGAGACTGTGATGGTAATCGAAACAAGACAACGCCTTCCCCTCTTTATCAATATGTTTCCTAGTATCTTTTAATAAGTGTACTTTTGCCCCATTCATGTGCCCACTTAAAATCCTAGCAAAATAATATTTTTTTCAAAGCTCTCCTTCATGTTGGCTCACCACAAGAGGTAACATAGAAATAAGTTGTTCCCAACAATAACAATAACAATAAAAAGTAAAGAAATTGGAGCAAGCTAACTATAAAACATTTAGATAAGTCAAAGTTATTCTTTGACTCCCAACCAACATATCTTTGTATTTACTACATATCTGAGGGCAGACCTTTGGCTTTGTAATTCAGAATCAAGGTAAAGCCTTAGCTCAAACCAATTTTTAGATGTTTTCCATCATAAACACCCTGTCAACAGAGGCCAACACACTTGAGAGGACCCTGTACTATAAGATAAATATTCATACATGTGGGTAAGGATCTAGACTTGGGGGGGGGGGCAAGGGAATAAAAAACAAAGAGTAGGCCTTCTGCAGAAATGATGTCGTTATCATATGTCTTGCCCCAGCAGCATCATATATGCAGACCAACAAAGTCCAAATGGGATTCAACTGCATGAGCAACTTCCTTCCTTTCTTTCCTCCTTATTGCTCCTGACCTTTGCTCCAAGTAAAACCACAAGCTGTCGAGAATACACATGATATTGCCTTCTTGCAAGTAAAATGAAAAGCTATTGCCATATCTCCATGTACAATCTCCTGCTATCACCCCAATTACTGAACTATTCTGACACTTTAGTTTCTCAAAATGCAGGCTTGATTGGTTTTCTGTATGCTAATAAACTTTAAGAGAGATAAGTCTTCCCTCCCCTGCTGGTACTCCTCCTCTTCCTCTTCTTCAAATCCTTTGTATATATATATATTTCTTTTCATTATTACATCCATAAAATTAGGATACAGCAAATGAAATTTAAGATTTACCTTGGCCCCTATGACCTCTCTGAATCAAGAGTTAAAAGCATTATTATTTAGCATTAGGTTTTGTGGTCAAGGAATAATGCCATCAGACTGAACTACCTTTAATAATTAATAGAAAAATTACCCAAGAATACATTTTTCCTTCTAAGTCCAAACAATTCCCTCAATTTCTTTCTGCAAAATAAATGAAATAATGAACCATTTGTGATGATGTACAAGAAAAACATAATCCTTACTGAATACTATCAGCAAAACATACTGAAGAGCTTAAGAAAGGTTGGTTCCCCACCAACAGCATATAGTTTTTTCTGTTTAAGATGAAAGCATTTAGCGAAATATGATAATTACAGATTCTTAATGGCAAAATGGCAAAGTATAGTTCCTTCATTGTGCTAGGCTCCTGTTTTACTAGGATGGCTATGAAAGCAGTGTTTTCTGAAGGTAAAATACTTCCTAAAACCTCAGAGCTAATTATATGGATTTTCACCTTATTCCAGAAGTTTTTTCTTGAAATAGTCAGGTGATCCCAAGGCAAGCAAGGATCACATAGTAAACATCATGATATTATTCTAAAAACTTTATAAAGATTTATCTCATAATGCCCGACTCCCATTCTGATTTTCAGTACAGGCTCATCTTTCCATCATCTCTACTTTTTAGTTTGTCTTCTCTGCAGAAAGAAAACCACCAGAATCCAAGTGGATTCTTGAACAAACTCGCATTGCACATTCTGCTTTCCACACTCTCTCCCAGCCTTCTGAGATCATGCAGACTGAGCCCATACTATTAGCAGAATGGGCAAAACAGGTCTGGACTGCTTGACCTTGTACTGAATCCACTCTAGGATGATGCTAAAGAGACATATAAAAGATATGCAGATTGGAAAAAATGGGGCCCGGGATTTTAAGGCAGGGTACTTTATTTGTATTTGTCCACCAATTTTTTTCAAACTTTGCAGCAATCTAAGAAATTAGGGCCTTAATTTGTGGGACCATTTGTGAAGGTAAATGAAGAAACAGCAGAATTGAATTTATTAAATTAATACAAGCATTTGCACCCTGTCTTTCATCTTGCTCAAACCAATGGCAAATAACATCTCCATCCATCTTGACAAATATTACAGAGGCTTTGGGATGCATTTCACAAATTGTAAAGGGGTAGCTGTGTAGCACTCTACATCTGACATGCCATAATGTAATGTCTTGCTGCCTATGTGTCTTAATATCTCCCAGGTAGAGCAGAAGCATATTGAATACTCTTTGCAGTTTAATCATGTTAGGCAATAAATTGAACTGAAATGAAATAAATTGAAATGAAATGAAATATGTATTAAATACCTGCTTCAACAAACATTTCAGGTTACCAACATTACAGTGGATTTAATAAGAAAATTAATAAACTGGCTGCTCCAACATGGGCCATTGGGGGGGGGGGGGGGAGATGGGGAGGAAGTAAGTATGTATAGGGGGGCACCATGATCATGATGTACCAATGTGTCACTGAGTATACCAGTGTGCTGTACAGGCAGCCAATCATGTGTGTGATCAAGTGCCTGGCCACCTGGGGCATTCAATGTGCTAGTAGCCAGGCAGGATGGGAATATCAGCAGCTGATAGTGGAGTGTCTGTGTGCTAGTGTGCTTGCATTTGCAACAGAATGGGAAAAAATAATGGCACAGTATGGCTTACAGCTATGAATGCTCCATTGTGGTAGGTCCTTTTTTGCAGCAGGAAGGGGGCAGAGCAGACTGTACACCAGTGGTCAGGCTCTTGTGGGAGCCAACAGTGTGGTCAGCAGGTTCTGACTCCAGGGGTAAACTGGCTTTTCTCCATCTGCTCCCAGCCAAAGTTCATAATGTGAGGAAAGGTGTTTTGAGAAATAGGGACATCACTTAAGGACAGGCAGGGTTTTTTTTGTTTTGGTTTTGTTTAAAGAGCTAGAGAGACAGTTTGGACTGAAGTGGAATGAAGGTTAATCATTTTTCTGGCATTCATTGGTCCCCTGTTCAAGATTGTAGCCTCCCGAGGTTCCTTTCTGGATATTAAAAAAATGGAGAAACCACACAAACAATTGTTATGCCATGTGCTGTTGATGTGCCTTCAGGCTGATTCTAACTTATGGTGACCCTATTCTAGGGTTTTCTTGGCAAGATTTATTCAGAGGAGATTTGCCATTGCCTTCCTCTAAGAATGAAGGAATGTGATTTGCCCAAGTCTCCCAGTGGGTTTTCATATTTGAGTAGACATTGAATACTAGTGGAAGCATAGTCCAACACTCAAACAACTACAGCATTCTGGCTCATGCTATTTGAACCTAACCTTCACTGGATTTATTGAGTATTCATAAATCTGAGAACACCTTTTTTCCCTTCCCATAGAAGCTGCCTGTTCACAGTACTGAGAATATTGGGGAGGAGGCTGACCAACCACATTCATGCTCCCATTCTTCGTATACTCATGTATAGTATATGGAGACTTCATCCATTCTGAAGCAATTTAGACTATAGTAGCTTATTTTTAATACCTTTTATGTTGTCAGTCCTCAAAGTTACTTAATCTTACATGCACCTCTATAATCCATAACCAAGGCTAATAGAGTTTTAGTAAATTGGATTCCATCTATCAAAAACTGTGACTCACATAAATAATGAAAACCTGAATAAAAAAAGATGAACTTGTGGCAAAATAGCACCTTATTCCTGCTACTGCAATACCACTAAATTTGCAATGCTTAAACGGTAGCAAAATCTCTAATTATAGTGAGCCCTTGGTATCCACTGAGGTTTCGTTCCAGGACCCCCTGTGGATACCAAAATATGATGATGATGATGATGATGATGATGATGATGATGATGATGATGATGAT
>NC_056522.1:47676561-47700616 GCF_019175285.1 Sceloporus undulatus | reverse complement strand
GGGTTTATTTATATGCCGCCCAGTCACTGAGACTCCGGGCGGCTTACAACAGAGGGGATAATAGACAGTTCCCTGCCCTCAGGCTTACAATCTAAAATGACTCAACACAAAAGGAGAAGGGAATGGTGGGGGAAGGTGATCAGGTCCAGCATTCTTCTCTCTCTCTGAGGCCTGGACCAAGGCAGATGGACTGGAGGGAGGGCTCTTTTTTCTTAATCGAGGCCGGGCCCGATGGCGTTGGGCCTGTCCTTTCACTCCTTCCCAGGCCAGAAGATGACAGCTGGAAGAAGGGAGGGGAGGGCTCTTCCTCTTCAGGCCCGATGGCATTAGGACTGTCCTTTCACTCCCTCCCAGGCCAGAAGATGACATTTGGAAAGAGGGAGGGGAGGGCTCTTCCTCTTCAGGCCCGATGGCGCTGGGCCTGTCCTTTCGCTCCAAGGCCAGAAGATGACAGTTGGAAGGGGGGAGGGGGGAGCTCTTATTCTTCAGGCCTGATGGCGTTGGGCCTGTACTTTTGCTCCCTCTAAGGCCAGAAGAAGACAGTTGGAAGGAGGGAGGGGAGGGCCCTTCCTCTTCAGGCCCGATGGCATTGGGCCTGCCTTTTCGCTCCCTCTGAGGCCAGAAAATGACAGTTGGAAGGAGAGAGGGAAGGATTCTTCCCCTTCAGGCCCAATGGCATTAGGCCTGTCCTTTCACTCCCTCCCAGGCCAGAAGATGACAGTTGGAAGGAGGGAGGTGGAATGAAGGTTAATCATTCTTAATTGATGCTCAAGTCCCATTAAATACAATGGCGTAGTAAAATGGCGTCCCTTATACAAAACAGCATAATCAAAGTTTGTCTTTTTGGAACTTTTTTTACTATTTTCAAGTCATGGATGATTGACTCCATTGATAAATAATCCGTGGATACAGAGGGTCAACTGTACTAGACTTTCTGTTGCTGATGTCACCATACTGATGTCACAAGACAACTATTATTATTATTATTATTAACCTTTTATGAAGCGCTGTAAATTTACACAGCGCTGTACATACAATCTTTTTAGTTAGACGGTTCCCTGCTCTTGGGCTTACAATCTAAAAAGACATGACACAGAAGGAGAAGAGAGTGGTGGAGGGAAAGGGTAAGAGGTCCAGCAGTTCCTCTCTACCTCCAAGGCCTGGACCAAGGCAGATGGACTGGAGGGAGGGCTTGGGTTCTTAATGGATGGTTAATCATTTTCCAGGGGAAATACATACTCTCAAGTAGGATAATGCATATACAGTACATAGCAATACAGGAAATGGTTTGATAAACAGACAACAAAAGAACACCAAATAGCAAGCGACAATTATGCAATGCCTGGGAAGGCTACTCTGAACAGGATGGTTTTCAACTCAGTTTTGAAGCTGGTTAAAGAAGTGATGGCTCTTGCTTGTGGGGGAAGAAGGTTCCAGGAGTGGGGGGCAGCAAGTGAAAAGGGGCGAATCTGGGATGGAGCAGAGGAAATCCTGAGCTGGGACAGCAGACCTTGACTACCAGAACGGAGAACCCTGGTGGGAAGGTGAGGAGAAAGAAGGTCTGATAAGTAAGGAGGGGCCAGTCCATGGAGGGCTTTGAACGTCGACAGCAGGAGCTTGTACTGAATATGGAAAGGGAGGGGGAGCCAGTGAAGGGATGCCAACACAGGAGAGATGTGGTCAGAGCGGTGGGTGGAAGTGATAATGCGTGCAGCTGAATGCTGGACAGAGATTAAACAGAGATTAAAGGACGGAGGTGAGAAAGAGGAAGCCCAGCCAGGAGGACATTACAGTAATCAAGTCGTGAGATCACTAGGGCATGGACCAGGATCTTGGCAGTAAAGGCGGAGACATATGGTCGGATTTTGGCAATATTGTACAAGAAGAATCTACAAGCCTTGGCTATGGTCTGGATCTGAGGGATACACGACAGAGAAGAATCAAAGATAAAACCAAGACTGCGGGCTTGCTGGACTGGTTGAATAGAAATGTTGTTCACAGAGACAGAAAAGGAGTGTTGAAGGGTGGGCTTAGGAGGAAAGACAAGAAGCTCTGTCTTGGACATGTTGAGCTTCAAACGCCGATGGCACATCCACTGCTAGACAGCTGTGAGGCAAGATGAGACTTGCTGTTCAAGCCTTGGAGAAAGGTCAGGGGCAGAAAGATACAGCTGGGTGTCATCGGCATACAGGTGGTAGGAAAAGCCAAAAGAGCTAATGAGATTTCCTAAGGACAGTGTGTAGAGAGAAAACAGAAGGGGACCCAGAACAGAGCCCTGGGGAACTCCAACAGATAAGGGAACAGGAGAAGAAGTCTGACCCCCTGCAACTACTGCAAAAGATCTTCTAAGTAGAATGGATATTTGCTGTGATGACTGATGCATTCATTGTCAGTCAGGGTGATAAATCCACTCTTCGTGTAAAGTTTAAAAGAGCTACCCAGTACTGAACCCTGAACAGCAACATTGACATGGGAACCATCAGCCACCACTAGATATGTGGGTCAGTTACCAACAAAAAATTAATCTTGCTAAAAATGAATCATTTTGTCTTGTTAGTGTAGTCAACTCTCCATATCCACAGATCCTATGTAATATTAAAAATAAAAATCCAAAACGCAAACCTTGATTTTGCCGTGTTATTCAAGGGACATCATTTTACTATGGAGTTTATTGCACAGGCCCCCTGGAACGGGCCTTGTGCATTATTTCAAAAGGGGCTGGGATGGGGCCAGAACTAGTGGGGGACGCATTTTACCACACACAAAAGTCCCCATTCCATTCCGTCCCCATTCCATTCTGTTCCCCACCCATCCCACAGGAGGCGATTTCTGAGAACTGTTCAGTAACCATTCTCAAAAATTGCCTCCTGTGGGACAGATGGGGAATGGAACGGAAAGGAATGGAACGGAATGGGGACTTTTATGTGCGGTAAAATGCATCCCCCACTCGTTCCGCACTCATTCTCAGCCCCTTTTGTTCCGTTCACAATCTATCCCGGTGCGATAAACTTCTACGTCACTCTACATAATGGGACTTGAGCATCCACGGATTCTGGTTTCCATGAGGAGGTCCTGAAACCTTACTCCAGTGAATACCATTGGCCCTTTTGTGATAACTAAGCTCCCCAACCTGTGCAGCATTGTTCTGGATGACTTTTCTCTCCAGGTTTTTTTGAGGAGAAACTTTGAAAAATTGATGCGATACCTGTGCTTGTTTTGTCTTGTTACAAAGAAATTTATTAAACCTTAACATTAAGGACACCAAAATCACACCCACACCTACAGATCCTTACTGCCAGTTTCCCCTCTTTTTAAATAAGAAAGCAGCTGGGAGAACTCAGTGATGTTTAGTGAACCCCAGAGACAACAGAATATTACTAAATATTTTACTATCTACAGACTACACAACAATCCTAGCAGTCTCATTAATGTAGACCTCTAACTTTTTTTTATCTAAGCTGTCTTTAAGTTATATTTTAATATTAGTAATTTTATTTATTTTTTATTTTTGTCATCAGTGTTTTATTTCTATCTTTTTAAATTACTGTAAGCCACTTTGAATTGAATTTTGGGAGAATGGTAGGTCATAAATTCCATAAATAAATAAATAAATAAATAAATAAATAAATAAAAATTTTCTGTCTCACTCTTCCTGTTTGCTACCATTTAAGCCAGCAAAGCTAGTAGTGCCACCATGGAACTACAACTCTGGAGACCAAAATTCACATCCTTACTCAGCCATGAAAAACTACTGCACCTTATGCTCACAGTAAGATTTGAAGGCACACAACAACAACAACAACAACAACAACAATCTAAGGCAGGGATGGGCTTTGAGAGGACCTCAAGCCAAATGCAGCCCCCTCCTCATTTTGTGTCCCTTTTCCTCATGGACCAGCAGTACTGCTAGTGCCAAATTTGGCAATACACTACTGAAAGTCAGAGGAGCAGGAACAAAATTAAGTATAATTATGGCTTAAAACAAGGCACACAGAGAGCACATATTTGTTTTGAAAGATAATTGCACTCTTGAAATCCACAGGAAGGATGATTCTGCTTTTAAACAAGGAATGCACTTCTCCAATAACTTTTATTTTAACCTGGAAAAGCTCTTTATTTAGTTGCTGCCACTGCCATACCACCAAATTCTGACAGTACTGCTATCTGTTGAAAAACATATTTCACTGCAACTGGAGTCACATCAAATTCTGTAAGACGTCTTTCCATGTGAAAACAACAGGGAAGGCTTCTAAATGCCTTGGATACACTGTGTGCCAAGAAGGATACGAGTCTATTCATTTCTGGTGCTTTAGTTTTGGAACGGACACACAACTGGCACCATCTTGGCAGTTCAAAACCTTTCTGTATGCGGACACATTTTCTTTGGCTGATTGTCTGTTTTATTGTTCTTCTGCTTTTATTTGTTTTGATAACATACTTTGAAGTTTCACTTTATTTGTTTCTTTAGAGTGTCACTCTGTTTGTTTCTGGGCACAATTCAAAGTGCTGGTTATGACCCACAAAGCCCTATGTGGCTCAGATCCAGGCTATTTAAATAATAATAATAATAAAATAAAATTTTTATTTATACCCCGCCCTTCCAGGGATCAGGGCGGCTTACAACAATTAAAAACAGACACAATCAATAATAATACAAAGAGTTAAAACATGCAAATATATCAAACAATAAAAAATAACAGAAAAAGCCCCATAGCCCAACCTCTTGGCCACGGAAAGAGGAGGGAGGCCCACAGGATATTTAATCGGGGAATGCCTGTTGAAACAGGAAGGTTTTTAAATCCTTCCTGAATTGGGCCAGGGTGGTAGATGAGCGGAGCTCAATGGGCAGCGTATTCCAAAGGGCTGGGGCAGCCGTGGAAAATGTCCTCCGCGCGGTGGAGGTTAACCTAGCCCCAGGCACCTTCATTTAGCAAACGGTTCTCCCTATATGAGCCAGCCTGGGCTCTAAGATCCTCTGGAGAGGCCTTTCTCTCAGTCCGACCACTATCACAAGCATGGTTGGTGGAGACATGAAAAAGGACCTTTTCCCTAGACTGTGGAACTCTCTTCTCCCAGTGAGACAAGAATGCCCCCCTTTTTGTTGGTCTTCAAACCTGTTCAGACAGACTTTTAAAACGGAATGTTTTTAAAGGACCAGCTTGGGGTATTATATTGTTTTAATGGCAGGATACAGATTGCCCCTTTGGGGCGGCCTGCAGCCGCTCCATTAAAGCACGGATTGGGGCTAGGGCAGCCACAGCAGCAGCCCCAAGGCCCCAATCCGGCACTTTTCAGGACCAGGGAGAAGTGGCAAAATGCCGCTCCTCCATGGTCCAAAAAGGGGGTGTCCTTGGGGCTTCATGCCCCAGGACACCCCAGGAGCCGCCGCTCAGCCCCTTTCTTCCGGCTTTGTTCTCACAACTGTTTGGTGGCAGCTGTTTCGGAGCTGTGCCTAGGCCGTCATAAGTGGCCTGGGACGGGGCAAGGGCATCACACACGTGCCACTCTGTTTGGAGGTGGTGCGCATTTGACGTAATCATGGTGGCCCCCGTGTGGATGGGAGGCCACCATTATTGCACCCTCGTTACGTGCTAGGGTAGAGCTCCCCAAGGCAACCCTAGCACGTGACGAGGATGTCATGTAAGGCCCGTCTGGACAGGGCCAATGTGTTTTAAACATTTTTTTTATCTTTTTCAACTGTATTTGATATTTTAACATGCAATTTGTTTTAATATTGTAGTAATATAATTCTGTTTTACTATTTTTGTATGTTTTAATTGTACTGTTTTTTAATATTGTAAGCTGCCCTGAGTCCCAATTTTGGGGGAAGGGCAGGATATAATAATAATAATAATAATAATAATAATAATAATAATAATAATTTAGAGTAAAAAAACCTTTTAATTATATTTCACTGTTTTAACTATATTTGTGCACTGGTGCCATATTTATGTGGAAAGAGGGCCATTTACTGTAAAACTATTTTAACAGTCAATTAGAGAGAGAAAAATGAAATTAAAATGTGGACTATAATCTGATTTTTTTTGGGGGGGGAATCCCTTCCTTGCAAACATATTATACAACCTTTTCATCATTTAATACAGCACATGCATTATTTCAATGGCTTTTTTTGCTCATTTTTCATACATCTTGTTAACAATATTTCCCTCTCATATCCACTAATTTGCCTCTTCTGTGCCTCTAGACTTGGTTTTGAATAAGTGCTATTAGACCTGCCTTTGGCCTCAAATGGTTTCCTTCCTGTCAGGGGTTGTTATGAAAACATGAGAAAAACCTTATCCTTTCTTTATGTGCTTCCATTTTCAGCAGTTGTTTTACAAAATGGAGCAAGCTTTCCATAGTACCAAAATTGGCCTCCAGAGAACTGCTGGAAATGGGTGATGGTTGAGCGGCAGCACAGCAGCAATTCTGCATGTGATAAAATCAGTTTTAACTGCCAAAAAGTAGTTGTTTGAGGAGCAGTGGTGTCACCCCTCCTTTGGGAGTCACCTGGTGCAGCCTGAACCCCCTGCACCCTCTAGTGATGCCCCTGGACAGTGGAAGTATGAGATTGGAAGTGTAAGCTAATCATATACACTGGTACCCCGGGTTACGAAATTAATTCGTTCCGCCGCCGCTTTCGTAACCTGGGATACTTCGTAAGCCGAATAGCCCATAGGCGCTAATGGGGAAAAAGCCGCGGCTGTGCCGCGGCTCCATTTAAAACAGCGCCGGGGTCTTTTCGTAACCCGAAAAAACCTTCGTAAGCCGAAACAATAAATCCCTATGGGATTTATTCGTATCCCGAAAATTTTGTAACCTGGGTATTTCGTAACCCGGGGGACCAGTGTACTCAGCTGTTCTCACTTGCTGCATTCTCTAGTGCTGGTCTATGTAAGCTATTTCCAATCAAGAGTAAGTTTATAGCTCTTATGATAGTGTTTGCAAAGCTCTCTAGTGTTCAGGCATAACATACAATATACCTGTCCTCTTTGTATCCCATTCTCTCATGCAGCAGATGGAAAACTTCACCTAAATAAATGCAGTACTACAGGTAAAGAACCAGAAATACTTTTGCTTGAGACAGTAATCTTGAATGTTATTTTCAAATGTTTTAAACAGGAAAAGGCAATATGCAGTCTTCAGTACACATAGCTTTCCTCATTTCCCTTATTAACGCTTATTAATGCCTTTCTTTCTTTCTTTCTTTCTTTCTTTCTTGTAAGCAAAACAAGTTTTTCTGCCCTTGGGGTAGAGACAGTTTTGTGTTTAAACAAAAGTGCAGCCTAATCTTCCATTCAAAAATCATCACCTCCTATGTATCTGATATTGGAAGAAAGAAGGGATATAAATAATATATATATATATTTAATCTAGTCACTTTAAACCCTGCAAAATTGCCCACTTCTCTCTTTAGACATGGAATGATGGTAGACCATAGTAAATACAGGTCCTTTGCAAATCTTAATTGAGGACCAGCCTCTGAAGTGAGGCTTTGAATTTTGCATTCTGAAGAGCACTATCACCTCACCATGCTATCTCACAAACCATTTTGGAATCTTGGGCGGGTTATAGACCGCCGCTTTGAGGCGGTCTGCCGCCGCCGCCGTTTGCTCCATAAGGGAGCAGCCGCAGCCACACCGCGCGGCTCCCTTGCGGAGCAAAAAAGAAGCTCCAAAATGGAGCTTCTTTCTGCAGCGCCCTAATGATGTCGCAAGGTGCTGCTGGCACACTCGCGGCGTCATTAGCGCCACAACATGTCTGGACATATCTGTTCCTTCAACTTGCTTGAAGAAGTTCCATGGATTGTAGTTGAGTATTTAAATCATGAGTGAGAATTGTGCAGCTCTTCAAATGTTGTTGGACTACAGCAGCAATGGCTGAGAAATGTGAGAAAATGCAATCTAATAATATTGAGAGGGAAAAATGATTCTGCCTCAGCCCTAAGTCCAATTTGTAATTCAAACTAGAACTAGAATCAATTGCTGAGAAGAGTGCTAAGGATACCATGGACAGCCAAGAAGTCAAACAAATGGGTGCTAGAACAGATTAAACCAGAATTATCACCGGAAGCCATGTCATGAGAAGGCACGGCTCATGGAAAAAACAATAATGGTAGAAAAGGTGGAGGGAAGCAGAAAGAGAGTAAGGCTGCATGCTAGATGGGTGGAGTCTATAAAAGAGGTCACAGGTATGAATCTGCAGGAAGTGAGCAGAGCAGTGGAGGACAGGGAATCTTGGAGATATCTCATTTACAGGGTTGCCATGGGTCAAGACTGACTCAAGAGTAGATAGCAACAACAATGAAATAAACACTTAATATAGTGTTGACAAGGTAGACCTACTCTAATCAAGACGAAGAACTGAATTTAGGCCAAGATATACAAACCGATATCATGTTAAAGTAATATCACTGGACTGGCACTTTCACATTCACAATGAATTAGAAAGAACATAGCATCTTTTCTGTGAATTTTTCATTATACCAAAAAGAAAGGCTAAAATGTTGGAACATCTAACATTTTCAAACACATTCTGGCTACTCAAATATATGCAGAAGATACTCTGAACCTTGTCTTTTCTGACTAGATGTGCTCACTGAGACGGAGCTGATAGCCTAGTAGTCTATTAACTCTCCCCATTTTTCAAAGCAGCAGCAGAAGCTCTCTATAATTGGTGAACTTTGCAAAATGTTTGATCATCTTGATGGATGAGAGGTGCTTCGGGAATAGCAGGTAATTACTATTGCACTGTTAATAAAGTAGGAAAACATGGGTAGTCAAAAGTTTCAGAAAGGCAATGCCTCAAAGCTAGAATTCTAAACTAGTAGAGATATGTACACCAAAATGTCTACTTGCTTGTGAACTGGATGATCCCTTACAGATCAAATTTACATTGCCAGTACCAACAAGCATCAAGTATGCTATCTGTAAAGAGCCAATAACAGCAAGGCTATATCACAGGACAAAGCAATCTAGAGAAAGAAAACTTGTATCACTAGGGTAGGAGCAGAATCTAAAAATAGGCTAACTGAAATTTCCAGGCTTTCCCATTGTTGTATCCAATTTGACTTATCCTTCCCCTGACATCACAACAATCTTTGGCCCATTTACACTGCCCTTTATCATCAGTGAGTGAACAGAAGGGAAGCTGACACCATTGAAATATTAACAGAACTTGGGCTGCCATATTCAGCATATTATTGGACTGAGTCAGGAGAGAAAGGGACTTGGAACAGCAAATAAATGTAATTATGTGTTTTAAAATGACAGCAAGAAGCCATGGGGCTGTGGTGCAACGGGGAAAAGGTGGCTTTTCGTCAGCTGAAAAAGTACCGGAACTCTGCTGCTCCTTTTTCAGATCACTTCAAGGTGGATTGGGGATGTGGTGTGTTTTTGCCGTGGCCCCAATCCATCTTCAGAAGGGCACCTCACCACATCTTCAGGGCATCTGTTTCCCCCCTCCCCCTCTTAGTGTCATCTGCAAATTTGATAAGCATGCCCTCTATTCTTTCATCCAAGTCATTGATAAAGATGTTGAATCACACTGGGCCTAGGACAAAATGCTGTGGTATCCCACTGGGCATTTCTCTCCAGGATGAAGAAGAGCCATCTGTGAGCATCCTTTGGGTTTATTTAGTTAACCAATTACAAATCCATCTAACAGTAACACTTAATAGTAATACAAATGTAAGCCATATGATTTTGTACTCTAAGAACAATGACAAGGTAGCACAGATGATCTGAAATTCAAAGAAGATGCAGCAAGTAGGATATGCCAGCTAGATAATAAACTCAGTTGTTTTTTGTGGGTTTTTTGGGCTATGTGGCCATGTTCTAGAAGAGTTTCTTCCTGACGTTTCACCAGAATTCTCTGAAGATGCCAACCACAGATGCTGGCAAAACGTCAGGAAGAAACTGTTCTAGAACATGGCCACATAGCCCGAAAAAAAAACACAAAAAACTATGGATGCTGGCCATGAAAACCTTTGACTTCACAATAAACTCAGTTGTTGAAAGAGACTTTGCAAATGCACCTAGAACAATAATGGGATTGCACATCATGTTAAATGTTTTCAAAGTAGAATATAAGGGTAAACATGACTTTAAAAAGAAAGGAGTAATTCATAACATCTGATCAGTGAATGGCTGCCGAACAGTCCCTACCTCTAAAGGGAGCAAAAGTATGAAGGAAGGATGCATCAGATTCTGCACCATTCCTTCCACTTTTGGAACTAAGAGACCATTTGCTACTAGTATTCTGAGGCATTCTAGCAATTGATAAATTTTCCTGCACTGGACTGAGCACTAAAATGGACAGATTTTCTGACAACGCCCAGCTATGTAGGATGGTAAAAACAAAAGAAGAATTGTAACAATCTCTCCATAATAAGTGAATTGGCAAATAAATGGCAAAAGAAAGCCAGCATGGCATAAAGTTAAGAGGATATAAATCTTCACTTGTTTCATTCTTACATGGAAGATCAAAAGAATTTTAAAAAATTGTCTCCACTGACCAAAATTGTTTTTGTGCATTTTTGAATGATGTTTTGAATTTGAGGATGTTTTTCCTCCCAAAATTGAGGTTTTATAGTGGGGAGGCCACAATCTATGTGCATACACTGGGGGGGGGGGTTTGAATGTATTTTACATGAATATTTTTCCACAGTATTTTTTTTTCACAGCAGCAACTGCCTGCCAAAATCCTTCAGTAGACAGGCAATGTTGGGGCCAGAGAGGAGGGTGACATTATCTTAACCATTATCATTATCATTTATATCCCACCTTTTCCCAATAATGAGACTTAGAGTGGCATAAAATAATTAAACACTCTAGAGTTAAAGCTATTAAAATTTATTAACAGTAATAGTTTTAAAATCAGGAAAATAGCACAGCATAACATTAAAATCCCATTGTAATCTGTTCCTAAAGGCCAGATGAAATTGGAAAGATTTTACTTGCTAGCAGGATTATGAGGAAGAAGTCATCCTTTCTTGCCAAAGGAGGGCATTCCAAAGTCTGAGAGCTGCCACCAATAAGGCTTTCTCTTGAATTCTTGTATCTGCAGAGAGAAGGGCCTCCCCAGAAGATCTCAGGACATGGGAAGGTTTATATAGGGAGATATAGCCCTTCAAATAACCTGGATCCAAGCTATATGGGGCTTTATCAGCACTTTGAATTGTGCCCAGAACCAGACTGGCAGCCAGTGGACCTGTTGCAACAAGGGAGTTGTAGAGTCAGTGTAGTCAGCCCTTTCTAACAATCTGGCTGCAGCTCTTTGGGCCAACTGAAATTGCTAAGCACTTTTCAAAGGCAACCCTATACAGAGTGCATTACAATGATCCAAACTGGAAGTAGCCAATGCATGTGTTAGCTTGGCTAGATCAGACATCTCCAGGAATGGGCACAGTTAACACACTAGGTTTAGCTGTGCAAATAGATTCTTGGTCATTGCTCCACCCTGGGCCAGCATTCCCAGTGCATGCAAAGTGTAATTCCATGTAGTACACACCAAATCCATATTCCAAGTTCTGCCTGGTCAGGAACACCTCTGTCAAGCCTAAGACAGGAGCACATACATACTTCTCCATGCTGGAAGTGGGCAAAGCCAGGAAGAACTTTAAAAGTTCACCTCATCTGGCCATCTGCCGTTTCATTTTTTCCCTACCAGCTGATCACTTTTCTTATGTTCGTTATAGACCTGAGTTGCTTTGGAGGTGATTCCAAGAGAGGAATGTACTAAATGTAGTGAGAAATATAGTTTGAAGTTGAGAACCTGTTATTAATTATGTTTGGTTTGGTTTCTAGAAATGTTAATAGTTATTGACCATGACTCATAAACTTTTTGGTTTGGCAGAAATGTGGGGGGATTTAGATAGTTTAATATATTGATTTAGTTTGGGTTTTTATTGTTTAATTTTTGTATTTTGTGGATTTTTAACAATGTATTTTTTAATGTTTGAAGTCCCCTTGAGTCTTGATCTGGCAAAAGGATGGGGTAGGAATAAATAGCAGTGGTGGTGGCTCCATCAGGCCTGGCCTTGAGTAAGAAGCAGAGCCCTCCCTCCAGTCCATCTCCCTTGGTCCAGGCCTCAGAGGGGGAGATGAACTCCAGGACCTGATCCCCTTCCCCACCACCATTCCCTTCTCCTTTTGTGTCATGTCTTTTTAGATTGTAAGCCTGAGGGCAGGGAACCATCTAATTAAAAATATTGTATGTACAGCGCTGTGTAAATTTACAGCGCTATATAAATAAAGCTTAATGATATTAATAATAATGGTGGTGGTGGTTTAGGCACACTGAGCACTCACAGGTACCTTAAACATTATTGGTAGCCCCTAAGTCTTGCAAAGAATAAGAGATCAAATGTTCTCAACCATTTGATCTTTGGGGAACATAGTTTCCTCACCTGTTTGGAATTTCTCAGTGCTGGCTATGGAGTGACATGAGATATATCCCTACATCAGCATCAATATGGTCATAGAGAAGGAATAAGCTACAGACTCCCCCTCTTTTAGGCCTAGATAGATTCACCTTCAATTTCCTTTGGGCCTATTGCCCATTTAAGACTTCATCTCCTGCAGAGGTTTCCCTTCTTAATCTTCTTCTGATTTTCTGGGTACAGTCCCTGTTCCTATCATTGTTTGATCCCAGATATGAGAATTGTTTTACTATTTCTATTTCCTCATTGTCTAGGTTAAATTTGCGTAGATTCTCCATGGTTATTATTTTTGTTTTCTTTATGTTCAACAGTATGCCTACCTTTGCACTTTCTTCTTTGGTCTTCCTTAGTAGGTGTTCCAGATCTGTGAGTTTTTCTGCTAGTACTATGGTATCATCTTTGTTGTTGATATTCCTTCCTCTTGTTTTCACTCCAACTTCTTCTGTGCCCAGGCCTGCTTTTCTTATAATATGTTCTGCATACAAGTTGAACAGATAGGGTAAAAGAATGCAGCCTTGTCTGATATTTTTGCCAATTGTGAACCATTCTGTTTCTCCATGTTCTGTTCTGACAGTAGCCTCTTGTCCTGAGTACAGATTCCTCATCAGGACTCTCAGATGTGTTGGCACTCCCATGTCTTTAAGTGTGTTCCATAGCCTTTTATGATCTATGCAGTCAAAGACTTTGCTATAGACTATAAAGCACTTGCTGATTTTCTTTTGGAACTCCCTGATGCAATGTTTGCAATGTGGTCCCTAGTGCCTTTTCCTTTCCTGAACCCCACTTGGATCTCTGAGATTTCTCTCTCCATGTAGAGTTGAAGTCTATGTTGCAGAATTTTGAGCATAATTTTGCTTGTGTAGGAGATCAGTGCTATGGTTCAGTAGTTGCTTCAGTCTTGTGTATCTCCTTTTTTTTGTGGATGGGGGTGTATATTGACTGCTTCCAACCTATTGGCCATTGTTTTGTTTTCCATATCTGTTGACATATGTTGGTTAACAGATGTGGATTGTATCAGTTCAACTGAGATATCATCTGTTCCTGATGATTTGTTTTCACCATTTCTCTTATTGCAGATTCCACCTCGCTTTTTAGAATTTGGGATTCATGTTCATATGGCTCTTTGTTCCATGTGTCCTTCATGTTGTCATCGCTTTTGCATAACTCTTCTGTGTATTGCATCCAATGTCTTTTTATTCCTTTCTAGTCTTGATTTATATTATTTTTATTGTCACAGAGTGAATTTTCCTTTGATTTCCTGGATCTTGTAAAACAGATCTCTTGGTCTTTCCTTTTTGATGTTGTCTTCTATTGCTCTGCATTAGTCATTGTAGTAAATTTTTTATCTTTAAATATCTTTAAATATATATTTAAAGATATATTAAAAGATATAATTTTCTTTATCTTTAAATGTATTATAGATAATACAAATTTGAAAAGGATGATAAAATTATCAGGGGACAGAAGAAGGAATGTTTTACATTATTTGAGGCCTTTTAGTTTAGGGGGGAAAAGCAAGCAAGCAAACAAGAGGATAAAGTTGACAGAGATTTATAACATTATGTTTTGCAGATGCAAGTAGATAGGGGGACATTTTTCTTCTTACTCAATACCTGAGCTCAGGGTCATGTAACAAAATGTCATGCCCAGCCTGGAAGATGGCTTGGAGGACTCAGAGGATGAGCTAGAGCCTCTGGGATCTGAACCTATAATGGAGGAGCCAGAGCCCCAGGGGCTTGAACTTGTAATGGAGGAGCCAGAGGCTGGCCCTAGTTCTGCTGGAGCAGAGTCTATGGCCCCTCCAGAGGTTCAGCAGTCAAGTTTGCCTGGTGCCGAGGCTGTGGACATGGCGGAGGATCTGGGCAGGGGATCTGGGAGTGTGCCTACCTTCAATGAGCGTCGAACAGAAAGAGAGGCCTTGACAGATCTCGGAGCTTTATCAGAAGCGTCTTCGTAATCAGGCACACGTGAAGGCCAGCTCCTTGCCTTCTTAAGCACCTGGAGCATGTGTGGTTCTTTGCCAGTGGATATCTGACTCTTTTAGGGGAAAGACTCTGTCTCTGGCTCCTTGGCTTCTTGTCTTGAATACCCGAAAACTTGCTTGGACTGCTTCATCGACCTGCCTATCTGTTACCCTGAACCTCGGACGTCTGACACATTCTCTTGGTAATCCCTTTTGGTAAAGCTACTGCAAACTCTCTAGGACTGTGTAGCTTACACTGACTTTGCTGTGCTGGGAGGGGTGTTTGTTTGAGAACTAGCTGCCTTATCAGCCCTTTGGCTGCTTTCCCAGACACAAACCTGTGGTGGAAGAATGAAGAACACAAAAAGCTAGCACTTCTTCACACAGTACATAGTTTGACTATGGCAGGCACAACCAACTAAGATGGATATTAAACAGTTAATAGAGAAAAAACTATTAGTAGTTATAGATAGATAGATATGTGCTGTCTCAAAGAAGCTCTAAGGCCTCTGAGTGCTAGTTGCTCAGGAGCAACAGCAAGAGAGGTGCATGTTTCACACTCTGGTGCCATGTGCATCTGCACAAGAATACATAATATCAGATCAACTATAAGTGCTCTGATATGGAAAATTTTTTTCCTGTATTTCTGGTTTGCTGTAAACCAGCAAACTGAATATTGTGCACGTCTGTGTGATCTTTCCAGATAAACATTTATATTTCTCAGTTCATTCAACAACACTCCCAACACCTTTGTAATTTCTGAAGCTTTAATATGCCTAAACTCAAAATCCTAATTAAATGATTACACTAGTTATCTAAAAATATTCACATAAGCTATTTAGAGTGCTTGTACTGAAAATCTTTATTGCTTTTCAAAATTAAAGTAAAATATATTCTCTATGTAGTCCTTAAAGTGTAATATAATCTCTATGGGAGTACATGTAGCATTCCAAGAAAATTCAGACAGGAAAACAAGGGTTTGGTGAGGAAATCAGTATTATCTTGCTTCAGTGCGGTGACTCTAGTTCTGTTGCATAAGCTGGTTATGAAGGCTTCAATTCTGCACATACCCCAAATGAATGTGGTGGGATTTCCAAGTAAAAATACACAGGTTTATGTTTTTATTAAACCAGACAGCTGTTTCCCACAATCCTGGCAATATTGATAATGAGTAGCCCAAGGTATGCAAACAGCCTTATGGAAAGACAAGCACATTTTTCTTCTAGTCATTGGGGCATTTGTTTTTTGGAGCTGTAACACCTATATACACTTTTCACCTTTTTTGGGGGGGGGGGAGGGCTGCAAACAGCAATAACTAAACATTAGAAAGTCATGGCAGGGGGAGGAAAAGAAAAAAGTAATTAGGAAAAGAATGCTTTACCATAATAACTCTGCCTGACTATTCAGATTGCTGGGACATGTATCTACTGTCAGCTGCTGCTAACTTATGGGCACCAGTCCACAGGAACTCTGTCTGTTTATTTATTTAATTGGCTAGCTGGCTAGCCAGCTAGTTACCTATTGACTACACCACTTGCCATATATGAAAGGGGTAAACAAAAAAAATGTTTTTTGGTGAAACAAAATAAACATTATGTAATTCCAGCAATAATATTTAAATCAGATGTTTACAGTGCAAACTGGCAGTTCATTCATCAGTAGAGGACTGGATAACCCATGCCTAAAATATGCCAGATTTGGGTGCCTCCAAAACAGAGGAAGGCATTTCAAAGGTGAATGAGATGTTCACATTTAGGTGGTCACTAGATGGTAATTCTGCTGCTTGAACAACAACTAGCAATGCCTCCTAAATAGCCTTAGAGATAATCAGTTTATGGCAAGTGATATATGCAGCTGCTCCAGCAGAATCTCAAATCTTTAAATAAATTAGGCTAATTTGTACTGATTTGGACCAGGCCCAGATTGAATCAAATTGGCACAATTCAGTTCTGGTGTGGATCAGCACAGCTCAAAATGATTCTGACCAAGCTGGTTATTTGGTCATCAAAAATAAGTGAAGAAAAGCCAGACTGTGTGTCTCCAGCATGATCATATAAAAAAACACAATGATGTGATGCAGAAGAGGAGGATGGACAGCTCTAATGTACAATCTGTGCAGAAGAGGGATGTTTGGGATCACTGAATATTTAATTATTTTATTTGTTTATTTTATTTTTATGATGCCTTTCTTCCAAGGCAGCTCTGAATGATACTGCCAAATATTTCATACATCTCTTTGTTCATTTGCTAGATTTGTGTTAGCAGCAATCCTGAAAGAGTTGTGGTGAGGGTTTTGGTGACTATTTTCCGAGTTTGTTCTCCGAGTCTTTGTCCTTTCATTTTGCTGTTAGGTCCCATTCACACTATGAAAATAACCTAGTGTGAAACCACTTAATCTGGTATATTCGATACCAGTTTTTTCTCTCGTCTTTTTAAGAGCCACAATGATTTGCTTTTTCGCAGGGTGAGTATGCTACCAAATGATTTGGCTTGAGCTGCATCATTCCAGGCACCTCCATTTTAAACTGAAATAGTGGCAAGTATGAATGGCAACAGAGTTTAAATGCCACAGAGAAAATTCAGTAACGTAAAATGTGTGGGAACACCAATCCAGGAATGCATTAGTGTGGAGATCTGGATCTCCTCAGGACAAAAATGTAAGTGTGAACACCCCCTTAGTTTAATTTGCCTCTTATGCCTGTGTTTGCCTTCTTATTAATTTGCTAGTTTGTTTGTTGTGTGTTGCACTGGTATATCTTTTAAATAATTGATCATGTTCTGCCCCTCCAATTGGCCTTAATTGTTCAATATATAATTTCACCAATATCATAATGACAACCTTCAGCAGCTTAATATAGATATTAATAATAATGCAAAGTGGATGATATACATACCATAGCATACTTACCCGAATGCCATGCACAATAACCCAAAGTTATTTTCTGAAATTTTCACATGCAAGTAGGAGCAAAAACACTGCAAAACATTACACCTAATTTTAAATGTGCCGAGGAGGTCCAGGAGTATACCCTTATCAATGGTACTCAAATGCCTCTGAGAGACAACACAGGATCACATCAGAGTTGCACTCCCTCTGCCTTTCTTCTACATGTAGTCATCCATCTGGGTGACCAAGACCAACTGTGTCCCAAAATCAAGTTTCAATCCAAAATAGCTTCCAAAAACATTTAAAACTAAACTAGTCAGCATCCCTCTCAAGCAAAGTACTATGTCCAAAACATAGAAGGGGGAGATTAGTGATGATTCTCGATTGGTATAGATCTCTACATCCAGGAAGGGCCATCACCCCTATTCATGCTATGGGCCTGACCCTGTTATGCCATGATGCATTCACCAATCATTGGATCCCCCTAGTCAACCATCCCCCACCAGTTTGAATATGCCAGAATGGGTAAGGACGAACTGTTGTAAACTGGGTCACCACAGAAGCTCCTTGTTCATTCCTAACAAACTGGTATTAACTCTGAGCAGAGTGTGCTAAAACATCCATCCAATACTGCCACCAAATGTTCAGTTGACAGAATGGTAGAAATTTGTCACAATTTGCCACAAACTCCTACTCCTTTCAGGTCTTGAAAACTAAGGGCTTCCTTGATGGTTCAATCTGTCTGTAGTGCAGCTTTCCTTTATTTCCTTCTCTCTTCAACTTTACCAACTGTCAATATCTTTTTCTAGGAATCGCATCATCTCATGATATGCCCAAAGCACAGCAGTGCAAAAGACTAACAAGGAAAAGTCTGGTATTAATTATTTGCATTATTTCCTAAAGTTAAATAAGTATTAATTAGTACAGACATCCTTGTTAGTCTTCTGCAGTACTTGGTTTAGATACTTTCTGTGTATAAAGGGTATGTTACCCCATATTTCTTTTAGTTTTCTAAAGTACAAAAGTACACTTTAGTCATTTTCCAAAACAGCAAATATTAGCCGCATGAAAATGATCTAGTAGGTTGATATTTGAGAATGTGGTGGAGTCACCAAAAAAAGCTTGATTTAAGTTCTATCTCTTCTCACCCATCTCCTTGATCAGGAAGAAGAGAAGATAAGAAGGGGCATAAACAAATTAAGATCTAGAAACAATACTGTAAAACATTTAGCTCCACACCTACAGCACTGGCATAATGTCTTTTCTTCATTTACCCACTATGAATGGAATTGTAAATTGGAGAAAAGTGTGCTGAAATTTAGGGAGATATTTACAAAGTGGCATGGAAGAATCTGTCATCAGCACCATGCACACGACCAGTCCCAGATACTTCAGCTGTACAAATAATTGTTGCCTATCTAAAGTGCATTCTGTAGATACCCATCTGTTACATAATGGGATAATTGAACTATGCCTGTTGTGTGGGTTAGCTGAGCATGGCCACTTCTGATGTGTAATTTACCTATGAATTTGCAGCTATCATAATTTCAGATGTTCTAACCACAGTGACTCATAGAATGCAAGGCAGATAGATAACTTTTGTAAGCTATTGAGGCAGTTTCTTTACTGTGATGTTCAACTTCACCTATTACCTCTTGGAAATTTCTCCATTCTACCCCCATTGCTGTGTGAGTTAAAATTATGCTAATATACAAAAAGAGCTGTGCTGTTCCACATACAATATGACACTGAGAGAGAAGTTTTGATGTGGGGTTGCTAGCTATGACCACTTAATTCAGAAGGACTTTTGAAGAGCCCTGCTTGATGAACATCGGCTGTGCAATCTGTCTGAGCTCTGAACCTAGAGGACTTTATCAGTGGCATCTGCCCAACAACTTTGCTAAAGGATTACATTATATATTAGAAGGTAATTTCTTTTCTGTCTCCATCATGGGAAGTGAAAGGAAGGAATTATGAAAATTATGATTATAGCAACACTATTATTGAAACATAGTGGGAAACAGGCCTTCCATTATCAGAAACATGCCATTAGAGGCATGATTTGGTGAGTTTTACATCACCTCAAAATTAGTGATATTAAGGTACACAGGGACAGTCAGTACAGGAGTAGCTTTTTTCAGTAGGCTAGCCTCCCCACAGTTTTCTGTAACACATGACACAGAATGAAAAGATTGTCAAAGAATTCAGATTTCAGAACTGGTAACAGGAGCAAAACCTATAGGCTTTCCTCAACAGGTCCTTTAGAATTTCTGAGGAATTAGGTGGTAGATGAACGCTCTCATCATTCCTTTTTCTTATTGTCACAATAATCACAGTTGTTTGGTTTTTCACTTTCTAAAAATTGGTTCTGCTGCAAAACAAATACAAAGAACCAAAAGTCCACAACAACCTAAATGAATTTAATTTTTAAAAAAATATTACTATCTCAACTTAGTGAAATAAGGGGCTTGTTTGGCTTGTTTGTTGGACAAAATTGTGAAAGAAGCAAGATTTCAGGTTTGAAGGAAATGGACAGCATAGTAGGACATTACTAATGAGACTATGTCATCAAGAAATGTGGGGCAAGCCATGCAGGCTTTCATGACAAATGTCACAAACTGAATCATGGAGCTACCTCCCACCAAATGCATCAGTAGCACATTGCCAGTCCACACCGAACAGACTGGAACTGGAACTGGAACTGTTTAGTCTAAAAAAAACAAATACTGGTAATGCAATGCATTAGGTTTTCCTCATGGGGGGGGGGTTCTTGCAGGACCTTGCAGGCTAAAATTTTTTTAAAAATGGGCAATTAGTCAAGTGACTCCAAGTAAAACTGAGATAGAAGAACAAGCCAGTCTTGCAGCAAAAAACAATTATTTCTTTATTAAAAAGCAGGAGACAGCAACAGAAACCAACAGAACACTTATACTCAATGCATGCTGTTTCTCAAAGAAGGGTAAGACAGCAGGGAGCACAAACAAACAACAAACAAATAAACACCCTTTCCTAACCCATCTGGGGGAGGGGAGGGGGATAGAGCCAAGCTTAATGTACAACGGCTAAAAACACACCATACGTTTTGACACCCTCTGACCTGAGATGACTGGAGATTGGAACGAAGAAATCAGGGAGGCAGGTCCAAGAGAGAGGAAAGTCACAGAAAGAGGAAGAGAGAGAGAGAGAGCAAAGAAGACTACAACTTAGGGAAACTTTTGTTTAAGAAGCTGCTTCTTCCATGCCTTAAACCAGAGGCAATCTTTTGAGCCGGGGCCGGGTTGCTGTCCCTCAGACAACATGGAGGGCCGAAGCCAAAAAATAATAATTAAATAATTTTTTACAAAATTAAATATAATAAATAAACCAGACAAATGTAGGACAAATTTTCAAATGGAAGACACTTTTTTTAAAAAAATGGCGGACATGCGAAAAAATTTGCTGATTTTTTATAAAAAAATGTTAATATAAAATGCATTGTTTCTGAGCTTCTATAGACAATTGTCCCCCAAAGGCCCCGGTGCAATCGGCCAGCAGGACTGGCGGGGGCCGGTCCCAAGGCCTCGCCGGGCCGCAGGGGTTCTACCCCTGCTTAAAACTATCCCAATTTGGCAGGCCACAGTCCCAATTAATCCTCTATTGTTCCACTTTTTCATCTGTTTTTAACATTTCCTAATTTCTTCTCTCTCCCCCTTCAATTTCCCCACTTCGTCTTCAGCTTAACTCAGTTGCTACAAAAACTAGTTCAAAGTGCAAATGTAGCTTACACTCTTGCTCTGTCAGACCAGCCTGAAAGGCGGCTGGGGCAGAGTTGGGGCATTGCATCCAGATGCTGCACGCCCCGACTCTGTCCCCTAGGGTGCCATGATGCCACACGCCGCTCCACATGGCACATGGCATCATGGTGCTCCTCCAGCGCTGCGTCCATATGACACAGCACCAAAGGAGCGCCATATAGTCGTGGCAACATGACACTCTTTCCAGGGCGCTATGGTGCTTTTTCCAAGGTGCAAAAAGAAGCCACCTTTTGTGGCTCCTTTTCGTGCCCTGGAAAGGCTGGATCCGGGCTGCAGCATGAGGTTGCCTCAGCCCCAGTCCAGCTGAAGAAGGGGTGGCTGGAGGCCGCCCCTTCAGGGCTGTTTGCACAACTCCTCAGTCAACTCGCAGCAAGGCGGGAGGTGTCAGAATCTTGGTCTTCCCAACAGGACTCAGACAAAATCACTGTACTCCGCTTTTCCTCGTTGTATGTCTTCCTCATTAATAACTTTTGCTATCTTGACACACTCTGATGTTGCTTGGCCATATGCATCCCAGTTTTCTCTTCTGTGAAATGCTGGCAGATAAACTCCTCCAGTTCTTAAGTACTTGTAAGTAATATATTGCCTCTTTTAAGCCCAAGGTGGCTGATAATATTAAAAGCAATATAAAAACAATAAAAGGAACAATTAAATTAAAATCCGTATTCAGCAGCAGAAGAGAAAAAATAAATGTTAGTTTTTTTGTAAAGAAAGAAGAGATTGTCCTCTCTTTAGAAGCACCAGGAAAGAGGACTGGAGCACAGCTCTGGCCAGCTTCTGGCCTCTTATAGATTTGTGTATCATTTAAACAGCATACCTTCAAAGTGATCTGAAGCAGCTAATTTTGGCTGTCTGTTTAGGCCCAATGTTTTCTAATATTTTTCCCCAGAGGGTGCTAGGAATCCACCTTGTTACAGAAGGTAAGTATTCCTCTTCATTTACTCTAGGCCTCAGTTTTCGTTTGTTACCTTCTGACTAAATGCCAAATTAAATTAATATTAAATGTCAATTCAATTAATGTACATATGGGGTGGGGGGAGGTTGTTGTGTAATAGCAGCCTTGGGGAAGCCTGAGCAGCATTGGGAACATGCTAGTTAGGAAGGGGAAGTTAATTATTTCTCTTCCTTGTCACAGTCCTCTCTTATGCATCTATTTGCATTTCAAAGGGAGCATTTATTGCATTCCTATGGGAGCACCCCTTAAAATTCAAATAACAGCTTCAGAGGGGAGCGTCTATTGGAGCATACCAGGGGAAAAAGATTACCTGGCTGCTCTTTCTTCCCCAGCTACTATTGACATAACAAAAACCGCTGTTTAATTGCATCCACACAATTATTGCCATCCCTAGTTGGCTCTAAGTGGGGATGCTTCATTCTATGGCACCTACTTTGGAGGTATCTCATTGCTAAAATACATTAGAAGGCAGAGGAGTTGGAAGCTTTTCTTGTCTGCTAGTTACTGCTGATGGAGAAACTCAAAAGTCCAGATCTTATATCGTGAGGAAGGTTCAAGAGTGTGTGTTTCTCTCTGGGGTGGCTGCTTGCATGCCAAGAATTTAACATATGCATGATCATTGAAGCTCAGACAAGCCTCATGCAATATTAAACTTTTATGCAAGTCCTTCTGTGCTTCAAGCAGCAACAGCAGCACAGCAACATGTGGGTGAAAAGAGTAGAATTTGGAGGGGACTGCACTGTGCTTCCAAGTTGGCCTCCAGCCGCTCCTGATTAATCACTGCAATAAATCCCAGAGCGTTTAGCTCAGCTTGTGCTGTGCACTCCTCCTTTGCCATGCATTTGGAAACTTCTTTAGCATGTCAGTGCATCAATCATGGCAGAGGACGTGCTTTTATTTCAACGAAGATTTCTCCATTTAATGCAATTCATCGCTACTGTGAGAGCATCCTCAAGGCTCTATCACACCGCAAAAGAGGAAGGTCAGCTGTGTTTTCTTTTTTTCTCATTTCTTCACATGTAGGCACCAAAGGAAAACTCACCCATGCTCCTATGAGGAGATTCATGAACTGTTTCTGAAGACAGACCATCCATGTGTCTTTAGGATATACATCTACAGGTGTTACAGAGAGAAGTTGAAGAGAGGAGGCACAAGTCACTTGTGCCTCTTCTTCTGCCATTCAGAGAACAGCTTCCCCATACATTAATAGTTGCATTCCTTAATATCTGTATATTCAGGCACATTAAAAATCCTACATAACATATAAACCAGCCTACCAACCAGGAGAAGCACCAAATCAGAGTGCCTGTGATCTAGTGGTTTCAGCATTGGACTATGACTCTGGAGAATTTCCTGGACTTTGCCCAATTGCCCATGGCCAGGACGGAGGGGCCAGCCTGATAAAGATATCCTCCTCACCCATCTTAACTAAGGACAGAACAACAAAATGCAAGCAGCTTACTCACCTCTATAATTTTTATTGTTTTAATTTTTTTTCTAACATCTTTAATTTTTTTCCTGTTTGGTATGTGACATCTTGACTGATAATAATAAACTTTTTATTTATATCCTGCTTTTTGTCTGGACAATCAAAGCAGCGTACAAATTAAAATGAAAACAGTACATACCCATATTCCCCGCCCTTTAAAGCAATTAAACAATTAGAATTAACATGCCTAAAAAACATTAAACATCGATTATTTAAAACAGTTAGCTAAAACAGTAGGCGAGCCAAACACACATGGCGATGAGAAGACGCCAGTGGAGCTTCGAAAGTTTGCAACAGTATATTGTGCATTTCGGTTGACCAACAAGGTATCACAGTTTGGTGGATTTTTGTTTGAATTACTAAATGGCCAACACGCTACCCCTGCATGGGTTCATTCCCTGTTCAACATGGAAGCCTGCTGGGAAGCCTTGGGCATGTCACACTTCCTCCGCTCAGAGGAAGATAAAGACAAACCACTTCTAACAGATCTTACCAAGCAAAGGAGCAGAGGAAAAGGAGGGAGTG
>NC_056522.1:47676287-47676536 GCF_019175285.1 Sceloporus undulatus | reverse complement strand
CCGGGTATTCAAGACAAGAAGCCAAGGAGCCAGAGACAGAGTCTTTCCCCTAAAAGAGTCAGATATCCACTGGCAAAGAACCACACATGCTCCAGGTGCTTAAGAAGGCAAGGAGCTGGCCTTCAACTGTGCCTGATTACGAAGACGCTTCTGATAAAGCCTCCAAGATCTTCGAAGGCCCTCTCTTTCTGTTCGACGCTCATTGAAGGTAGGCACACTGCCCAGATCCTCCTCCATGTCCACAGCCTC